>NW_025422354.1:0-130365 GCF_011764305.1 Mustela putorius furo | reverse complement strand
TCACCCTGAGGCCCCGCCCATTTCTTGAGTGCGACGAGGGCATAAACCCAGCATTGTGACCCTCAGCGTGAGTCCTGACCTCTAGTAAGTCCTCTCAGTGGCTGGACCATTAGATGTCATAATGGGCTTGACATGTCCCTAGGCCCCAATATTTAACCAGATTTCTGGTTGTACATCGCCCCTTTCTCCTGATCCCCCTCCCATCAAGAAGGGGCCATCAGGGACTGAATGGTCCAACCTGAGCTAATTCGGCTTGATCTGTCTCCCTGACTTCAGATTTTGAATCGCGATTCTATAATAGGGTCTGTAGATTGTTGCCTGCCATAGCCCTCTACCCCGAAACCTCAGGTATATCTTGGGTTCTCAGACTTCCGTACTAGACTACTGGCCCCCAAGCTCATCCAGTTTTGGTGGCAACCCAGAACTACAATGCATCATTCTGCCTGCCCTCCAGAAGAAAACATTGCCCTCTGGGGGATACCAGAAACCACCATGAGGATCAACTTGCACGCCATTTGGCTGTACTCGCCAACATATATAGGCTGACGCTGGGCAACTAATACTAATGCCCTTTCATGACAACAACGCCTGAGCGCCTGGACCGTTCCATGGCCCCACCGCAGGACAGCTGGCCGCACAATGAGCACATCAGTGACCACGTCATGGCCTTAGGAGTCGTTCATTTCTTCTCAACCAACCCTTCGGTGTTCAGGTCCTCAGAAGCCTAGAACTTATCCTCCAATCACCCCCTGCAACGCTGTTTGAAAATGATGCGAAAGGAACTCAGAACAGCTCTTCCTATCATGGCAAGAAACCTTGTGGTTTGGCATGTTGCTCCAAGGTTCAGTGTAGTTGAAACCAGTGGTGCCACATGTGCTTCCGCCACTTGTGCTATGCGGGCCACCATGCGTCACAAACACACCCTTGTGACGCCTCCAGCCTGAGCCCCAGTCCTCAGGTAAGGCCTGGCTCAGTGGCGGATGGAGAGACAGCCTATGGGCTTGCAAACATGCCCCTAGGCCCACTTTTTAACCCCATAGTTCGGGTTTTCCCTTCCTCTTCCCCCCAGGGCTCTGCGCTTGGAATTCCCCTCTTTTGGTGACTAAAGCCTGAGGTAACAAACCTGAAAGGTGAGTCCTCCCATCCCACAGATTGACGAAAAAAACAATTGGGATCGGGGCCAATATCCACAGAGAGCAATGATTCGTCCATGGCCCATGGAGGCCATCCCCAACATTCCACGGCCATCGCTGATACACAATCCCAGAGGACAAAAGCCTGAGCATGCGCCTTCAGACTCGTCATTTCTTCATATCCTGAAGAGTTTCTCAGATAAGAACCTACACGGCACTCGAAGGCACCCAAAATATATAGTCTAACCTGGGCACTAATGCACTGTTCTGACAACCTGAGTTGCCCGGATCTCGTGACCAACCCCCAGACAGCTGACCGTCACCACTGAGCTGCATCAGAACCCGCCATGGCCTTAGGTCATCATCTCTTCCCTACCTCAGTTTTTCAGGCTTCAGAAACCTAGACCTTTATCTCCAATCACTGCCCAGGGGTTGACACTGTGATGCAGAAATCAGAACTCTTCCTTACCCATTGGCAAGAAAACCCTTGTGGTTTGGCATGTTGTCCAACGTTCAGTGTAGGAGAAACCAGCATTCACACCTGAGGCCCCGCCCATTCTTGAGTGCGACGAGGGCATAAACACGCATTGTGACCCTCAGCGTGAGTCCTGTCCCTCTAGTACGTCCCTCTCAGTGGCTGGACCATTAGATGTCATAATGGGCTTGACATGTCCCTAGGCCCCAATTTTATAAACCAGATTTCTGGTTGTCCAGTCGCGCCCCTCCCCAGGGCTCTACTCTGGAATCCCTCATTTGGTGGGGACACCTGAGGTTGAAAAACAAAACAAAACAAATCAACAACAACAGAACAACGGGACTTCTTCCATCCCACAGAATGACCCCCAAACTCTTTTGGACGGGGCCAAACCCCCAGAGAGTAAAGACTCGTCCATTTTCCCATTGAAGTCACACCAGGAAATTTCACGACCATGAGTGACACGATATCCAGAGACAAAAAAAAAACTTGAGCAAGAGCCTCACCCACACACTCGCCCCCTTTTTTCATATCCCGAAGAGTTTCTCCTCATGGTCTGTAGATCAGTCCTGCCATATCCCTATGACCCGAAACATAAGCCGAGTTTTGTGTTTTCAGACAACTGTCCATACAGCGCCTGGCCTACACATCCCTACAGGCTAAGGGCCGCCTGGAGCCAAACATGACGACTGGTGCCTTTGGCCCTCGTTCCAAGGGAATTGTATGTGCCCTATTGTCCAATGGCCACAACCGTAATAATGAGGATAAACCTCCAAAAGTCCCTGAGGCCAACCCAATATTATCTTGTGGCTTCCCCAGGACAAACAGTGGGCAATCTGGGCCCATCTGAGCACCTACCCCGCGGCACTCAGACCCGTATACTGATGTCTCCCAGAGGTAAAAAGGATCGAAAAGGCCCTAGAGGCCCCACTATCGCATCCATTGCTTTGGTTTCCAGGCATCTCTCCTCAGGGGTCTGAATTTCAATAACAGCATATGGCTTGTTTCGTAACTCACCCATCAGAACAAATATCATCTACACATGGGAACTTGCACAATGGAGCTTGTGTGAAAGCCTCTCTTTAGGAGAACTCTTCAGAGCCCCAGTGACACCGCTTCATTCCAAGGTATCCATAGAGACAAAATCATATTAGGACACATCCACGAGAGAGTCCCATTTCAACTCAGCCTCAACGGTTGCTCCCCAGATCCAGCAGATCTAAACCTGTCTTGTTGCTTGGAGACAATTGGAATGCGAGGTGGGGCTACCCAGCCATCCATCCTTAGAATCTCCGGCTCGGAATAGTTGACCTGGAGCCAACCAAGAGGTCTCAATTGTCCTGCAGAAGAATCTTTGCAGTTGGGAGCTTCTCAAAACTCCCATCGTGGGGGGGATAACACCCATGGCCTCGTGATCACCCCCCCTTCAAGAAGGGGCCATCAGGGACAGAATGTCCAACCTGAGCGATCGTCTGATCCTCGCCCTGACTTCAGATGCATGAGATCTCGATTTGAGGTCTGGTAGATTGTGGCCTGCCATTTCCTCACCCCAGAAACCTAGGCCTAGCTTGGGTTCTCAGAATTCCGTCCTCAAGACTGACTGGCCCACAAGCCCTCCAGTTTGGCAAGTCCAGACTACAATGCAGCACTCTGCCTGCCTTCCAGAAGGAAAACATTGACCTCTGGGGCTACACAGAAACCCCCAAATGAGGATCAATCTGCACGCCAACCTCGGCTGTACCCCAAATATATAGGCTGACCTGGGCACTAATGCCCTTTCTGAAACAGCCTGAGCCTGGACTCCTGGCCCCACCCAGACAGCTGGCCCACACACTGACAACATCGGACCGCCATGGCCTTAGGTCGTCATCTCTACTCAACCTCGATTTTCAGGCTTCAGAACCTAGACCTTATCTCCAATCACGGCCCGGGTTTGAAAATGATGCAGAAATCAGAACTCTTTCCCCATGGCAAGAAACCTTGTGGTTGGCATGTTGTTTGTGTCCAAGTTTCATCAGTGTGTCGTTGAATCCAGTGTGGCCCCAAGAGGCCCCGCCCATGCTTGCGGGCCACATTGGTCACAAACACACATTGTGACCCTCAGCCTGAGCCCAGGCCTCAGGTAAGGCCTCTCAGTGGCTGGATGGAGTAAGACTCGTCCATTTCCCATGAAGTCACCCGAAAATTTCACTGACCATGAGTGACACGATATCCAGAGACAACACTTGAGCAAGAGCCTCACACTCACCCTTTTTTTTCATATCCCCGAAGAGTTCTCCTCATGGTCTGTAGATCAGTCTTGCCATACCTACGACCCCGAAAACATAAGCCGAGTTTGTGTTTTTCAGACGACTGTCCAAACAGCCCTGGCCTACACACCCTACAGGCTCAGGCCCTGGAGCCAAACCTGACGACTGTGATTTGCCCTCTCCATTGGAATTGTTTGTGCCCACTCCAATTGCCCACAACCCTACTAATAGGATAAACCTCCAAAGTCCCCTCTGAGGCCATCCCAATATTGTGTGTGCTTCCCAGGACAAACAGGGGAAATCTGGGCACATCTGAGCACTTACCTGGCACATCATACCCCGTTGACTGATGTCCCCAGAGGTAAAAAGGAACGAACAGGCCCCTTAGGGGCACATATCGGATCCATTGCTTTTGGTTTCTCCAGGCATCTCTCTCTCAGAGGCCTGGATTTCAATAACAGCATATGGCTTTTCTTCTTGACTCACCCATCAGAAAAAAAATCTCATCTACACATGGGAAACTTTGCACGATGGAGCTGTGTGAAAGCCTCTCTTTAGGAGAACCCTTCAGGGCCCCCAGTGCCACCGCTTCATTCCAAGGTCTCCATAGACACAAAATTATATTAGGACACATCCACGGGAGAGTCCATTTCAAGCTCAGCCTCATCGGTTTGCTCCCCCCCAGATCCAGCAGATCTTAACCTGTCTTGTTGCTTGGAGACAGTTGGAATGCGAGGTCGGGCTATCCAGACATCCATCCTTAGAACCCTGCTCGGAATCGTCCTGGAGCCAACCAACAGGTCTCAATTGTCCTGCAGAAGAATCTTTGCAGTTGGGAGCTTCTCACAACTCCCATCGTTGGAAAAAACACCTTCTCTCCTCGTGATCCACCCCCCCCTTCAAGAAGGGGCCATCAGAGACAGAATGTCCGACCTGAGCAATCGTTCTGATCCTTCCCTGATTTCAGATGCACGAGATCTCCATTCACGTCTGTAGATGTGCCTGCCATATCCTACCCAGAAACCTAGGCCTAGCTTGGGTTCTCAGACTTCCGTCCTCAGACTACTGAACCACAAACCCTCCAGTTTGGCAATCCAGAACTACAATGCAGCACTCTGCCTGCCCTCCAGAATAAAAACATTGCCTTCTGGGTCTACCCTGAAACCCCAAATGAGGATCAACCTGCACGCCATTCGGCTGTACCACCCCAAATATATAGGCTGACCTGGCCACTAATGCCCTTTCTGACACAGCCTGAGCCAGGACTTACTGGCCCCACCCAGACAGCTGGCCGCACACTGAGCACATCGGACCGCCATGGCCTTAGGTCGTCATCTCTTCTCAATCTCGGTTTTCAGGCTTCCGAACCTAGACCTTATCTCCAATCACGGCCCCGGGTGTGAAAATGATGCAGAAATCAGAACTCTTTCCCCATGGCAAGAAACCTTGTGGTTGGCATGTTGTCCAAGGTTCAGTGTACTTGAAACCAGTGTGGCCCATGAGGCCCCGCCCATGCTTGGGGGGGCCACATTGTGTCACAAACACACATTGTGACCCTCAGCCTGAGCCCAGGCCTCAGGTAAGGCCTCTCAGTGGCTGGATGGAGAGAGACAGGGGATATTGGGCTTGCCATGCCCCCTAGGCCCCAATTTTTAAACCATAGTTCGGGTTGTCCCTTCACTCTTCCCCAGGGCTTCTGCTTTGGAATTCCTCTTTTGGTGGGACACCCTGAGGTAACAAACCTGAAAGGAGTCCTCCCATCCCACAGATTGACGAAAAACAATTGGGATCGGGCCAAATCCACAGAGAGCAAGATTCGTCCATGGCCCATGAGGCCTCCCCAACATTCCACGGCCATCGCTGATACAAAAATACATAGACAAAAGCAGCCTGAGCACGCGCCCTCAGACCTCGCTCATTCTTCATATCCTGGAGAATTCTTCAGATAAGAACCTACCTACAACTGCACTCCAATGCACCCAAAATATATAGTCTAACCTGGGCACTAATGCACTGTCTGACAACCTGAGCCCGGGACATCATGACCAACAACCAGACAGCTGACCGTACACTGAGCACATCAAGCATCAGACCCGCCATGGCCTTAGGTCATCATATCGTCCCTACCTCAGTTTTCAGGCTTCAGAACCTAGACCTTATCTCCAATACTGCCCAGGGGTGACTGTGAGGCAGAAATCAGAACTCTTCCTTACCCATGGCAAGAAACCTTGTGGTTGGGCATGTTGTCCAAAGTTCAGTGTAGGAGAAACCAGCAGTCACCCTGAGGCCCCCGCCCATTCTTGAGTGCTACGGGGGCATAAAAACGCATTGTTTACCCGCAGCGTGAGTCCTGTCCTCTAGTACGTCCTCTCAGTGGCTGGACCCTTAGATGTCATAATGGGCTTGACATGTCCCTAGGCCCCAAATTATAACCAGATTTCTGGTTGTCCAGTCACACTCTCCCCAGGGCTCTACTCTGGAATCCCTCATTTGGTGGGACAAACCTGTGGTTGAAAAACAAACAAAAACAAATCAACAACAACAGAACAACGGACTTCTTCCATCCCACAGAATGACCCCCAAACTCTTTGGACGGGGCCAAACCCCCCAGAGAGTAAGATTCGTCCATTTCCCATGAAGTCACCCGGAAAAATTCACGACCATGTGTGACACGATATCCAGAGACAAAAACTTGAGCAAGAGCCTCACACTCGCCCTTTTTTTCATGTCCCGAAGAGTTCTCCTCATGGTCTGTAGATCAGTCCTGCCATACCCTATGACCCGAAAACATAAGCCGAGTTTTTGTGTTTTCAGACTTTTTTACTGTCCAAACAGCCCTGGCTTACACACCCCTACAGGCTCAGGCCCCCTGGAGCCAAAACCTGACGACTGTGCTTGCCCTTTCCAAGGGAATTGTATGTGCCCATTCCAATGGCCACAACCCTACTAAGAGGATAAACCTCCAAATTCCCTGAGGCCATCCCAATATTTTGTGGCTTCCCAGGACAAACAGTGGCAATCTGGGCCCATCTGAGCACCTACCCGAACTCAGACCCGTAGACTGCTGTCCCCAGAAGTAAAAAGGAACGAACAGGCCCTTAGGAACCTATCAGATCCATTTGCTTTGGTTTTCAGGCATCTCTCCTCAGAGGCCTGTATTTCAAGAACAGCTTTTGGCTGTTTCTTGACTCACCCATCAGAACAAATCTCATCTACACATGGGAAACTTGCACGATGGAGCTGTGTGAAAGCCTCTATTTAGGAGAACCCTTCAGGGGCCCCAGTGCCATCGCTTCATTCCATGGTCTCCATAGACACAAAATCATATTAGGACACATCCACGGGAGAGAGTCCATTTCAACTCAGCCTCCTCGGTTGCTCCCCAGATCCAGCAGAACTAACCCTGTCTTGTTGCTTGAAGACAATTGGAATGAGAGGTGGGCTACCCCAGCCATCCATCCTTAGAACCCTGCTCGGAATCTTTGCCCTGGAGCCAACCAACAGGTCTCAATTGTCCTGCAGTAGAATCTTTGCAGTTGTGAGCTTCTCAAAACTCCCATCGTGGGAAAACCCCCATGGCCTCGTGATCCACTCCCCCTTCAAGAAGGGGCCATCAGGGACAGAAAGTCCAACCTGAGTGTTCGTCTGATCCTCGCCCTGACATCAGATGCACGATATCTCGATTCAAGTCTGTAGATTGTGCCTGCCATATCCTCACCCAGAAGCCTAGGCCTAGCTTGGTTTCTCAGACTTCAGTCATCAGACTACTGGCCCACAAGCCCTCAAGTTTGGCAATCCAGAACTACAATGCAGCACTCTGACTGCCCTCCAGAAGAAAAAAACCATTGCCCTCTGGGGCTACACAGAAACCCCAAATGAGGATCAAACTGCACGCCATTCGGCTGTACCCCAAATATATAGGCTGACCTGGGCACTAATGCCCTTTCTGCGACAGCCTGAGCCTGGACCTCCTGGCCCCCACCCAGACAGCTGGCCGCACACTGACAACATCGGACCCGCCATGGCCTTAGGTCGTCATCTCTACTCAACCTCGATTTTCAGGCTTCAGAACCTAGACCTTATCTCCAATCACGGCCCGGGTTTGAAAATGATGCAGAAATCAGAACTCTTTCCCCCATGGCAAGAAAAAGAAAACCTTGTGGTTGGCATTGTTGTCCAAGTTTCAGTGTCGTTGAATCCAGTGTGGCCCAAGAGGCCCCGCCCATGCTTGCGGGCCACATTGGTCACAAACACACATTGTGACCCTCAGCCTGAGCCCAGGCCTCAGGTAAGGCCTCTCAGTGGCTGGATGGAGTAAGACTCGTCCATTTCCCATGAAGTCACCCGAAAATTTCACGACCATGAGTGACACGATATCCAGAGACAAAAACTTGAGCAAGAGCCTCACACTCACCCTTTTTTTCATATCCCGAAGAGTTCTCCTCATGGTCTGTAGATCAGTCTTGCCATACCTACGACCCGAAACATAAGCCGAGTTTGTGTTTTCAGACGACTGTCCAAACAGCCCTGGCCTACACACCCTACAGGCTCAGGCCCCTGGAGCCAAACGTGACGACTGTGATTGCCCTCTCCAATGGAATTGTTTGTGCCCACTCCAATGCCCACAACCCTACTAATAGGATAAACCTCCAAAGTCTCTGAGGCCATCATACCCAATATTTGTGGCTTCCCAGGACAAAACAGGGGAAATCTGGGCACATCTGAGCACTTACCGGCACTCATACCCGTTGACTGATGTCCCCCCAGAGGTAAAAAGGAACGAACAGGCCCCTAGGCACATATCGGATCCATTGCTTTGGTTTCCAGGCATCTCTCCTCAGAGGCCTGGATTTCAATAACAGCATATGGCTGTTTCTTGACTCACCCATCAGAAAAAATCTCATCTACACATGGGAAACTTGCACGATGGAGCTGTGTGAAAGCCTCTCTTTAGGAGAACCCTTCAGGGCCCCAGTGCCACCGCTTCATTCCAAGGTCTCCATAGACACAAAAATTATATTAGGACACATCCACGGGAGAGTCCATTTCAACTCAGCCTCCTCGGTTGCTCCCCCAGATCCAGCAGATCTAACCTGTCTTGTTGCTTGGAGACAGTTGGAATGCGAGGTCGGCTATCCAGACATCCATCCTTAGAACCCCTGCTCGGAATCGTCCTGGAGCCAACCAACAGGTCTCAATTGTCCTGCAGAAGAATCTTTGCAGTTGGGAGCTTCTCACAACTCCCATCGTTGGAAAACACCCATCTCCTCGTGATCCACCCCCCCTTCAAGAAGGGGCCATCAGAGACAGAATGTCCGACCTGAGCAATCGTCTGATCCTTTCCCTGATTTCAGATGCACGAGATCTCCATTCACGTCTGTAGATGTGCCTGCCATATCCTACCCAGAAACCTAGGCCTAGCTTGGGTTCTCAGACTTCCGTCCTCAGACTACTGAACCACAAACCCTCCAGTTTGGCAATCCAGAACTACAATGCAGCACTCTGCCTGCCCTCCAGAATAAAAAACATTGCCTTCTGGGTCTACCCTGAAACCCCAAATGAGGATCAACCTGCACGCCATTCGGCTGTACCCCAAATATATAGGCTGACCTGGCCACTAATGCCCTTTCTGACACAGCCTGAGCCAGGACTTACTGGCCCCACCCAGACAGCTGGCCGCACACTGAGCACATCGGACCGCCATGGCCTTAGGTCGTCATCTCTTCTCAATCTCGGTTTTCAGGCTTCCGAACCTAGACCTTATCTCCAATCACGGCCCGGGTGTGAAAATGATGCAGAAATCAGAACTCTTTCCCCATGGCAAGAAACCTTGTGGTTGGCATGTTGTCCAAGGTTCAGTGTACTTGAAACCAGTGTGGCCCATGAGGCCCCGCCCATGCTTGGGGGCCACATTTGTCACAAACACACTTTGTGACCCTCAGCCTGAGCCCAGGCCTCAGGTAAGGCCTCTCAGTGGCTGGATGGAGAGACAGCATTATTGGGCTTGCCATGCCCCTAGGCCCCAATTTTTAACCATAGTTCGGGTGGTCCCTTCACTCTTCCCCAGGGCTCTGCTTTGGAATTCCTCTTTTGGTGGGACACCTGAGGTAACAAACCTGAAAGGAGTCCTCCCATCCCACAGATTGACGAAAAACAATTGGGATCGGGCCAAATCCACAGAGAGCAAGATTCGTCCATGGCCCATGAGGCCTCCCCAACATTCCACGGCCATCGCTGATACAAAATACATAGAAAACAGCCTGAGCACGTGCCTCAGACTCGCTCATTCTTCATATCCTAGAGAATTCTTCAGATAAGAACCTACACTGCACTCCAATGCACCCAAAATATATAGTCTAACCTGGGCACTAATGCACTGTCTGACAACCTGAGCCCGGACATCATGACCAACAACCAGACAGCTGACCGTACACTGAGCACATCAGACCCGCCATGGCCTTAGGTCATCATATCGTCCCTACCTCAGTTTTCAGGCTTCAGAACCTAGACCTTATCTCCAATACTGCCCAGGGGTGACTGTGAGGCAGAAATCAGAACTCTTCCTTACCCATGGCAAGAAACCTTGTGGTTGGCATGTTGTCCAAAGTTCAGTGTAGGAGAAACCAGCAGTCACCCTGAGGCCCCGCCCATTCTTGAGTGCTACGGGGGGGCATAAAAACGCATTGTTACCCGCAGCGTGAGTCCTGTCCTCTAGTACGTCCTCTCAGTGGCTGGACCCTTAGATGTCATAATGGGCTTGACATGTCCCTAGGCCCCAAATTATAACCAGATTTCTGGTTGTCCAGTCACAACTCCCCAGGGCTCTACTACTGGAATCCCTCATTTGGTGGGACACCTGTGGTTGAAAAACAAAACAAAACAAATCAACAACAACAGAACAACGGACTTCTTCCCATCCCACAGAATGACCCCAAACTCTTTGGACGGGGCCAAACCCCCAGAGAGTAAGATTCGTCCATTTCCCATGAAGTCACCCGGAAAATTCACGACCATGTGTGACACGATATCCAGAGACAAAAACTTGAGCAAGAGCCTCACACTCGCCCTTTTTTCATGTCCCGAAGAGTTCTCCTCATGGTCTGTAGATCAGTCCTGCCATACCTATGACCCGAAACATAAGCCGAGTTTTGTGTTTTCAGACAACTGTCCAAACAGCCCTGGCTTACACACCCTACAGGCTCAGGCCCCTGGAGCCAAAAACTGACGACTGTGCTTGCCCTTTCCAAGGGAATTGTATGTGCCCATTCCAATGGCCACAACCCTACTAAGAGGATAAACCTCCAAAATTCCCTGAGGCCATCCCAATATTTCTGGCTTCCCAGGACAAACAGTGGCAATCTGGGCCCATCTGAGCACCTACCCGAACTCAGACCCGTAGACTGCTGTCCCCAGAAGTAAAAAGGAACGAACAGGCCCTTAGGAACCTATCAGATCCATTGCTTTGGTTTTCAGGCATCTCTCCTCAGAGGCCTGTATTTCAAGAACAGCTTTTGGCTGTTTCTTGACTCACCCATCAGAACAAATCTCATCTACACATGGGAAACTTGCACGATGGAGCTGTGTGAAAGCCTCTATTTAGGAGAACCCTTCAGGGCCCCAGTGCCATCGCTTCATTCCATGGTCTCCATAGACACAAAATCATATTAGGACACATCCACGGGAGAGTCCATTTCAACTCAGCCTCCTCGGTTGCTCCCCCAGATCCAGCAGAACTAACCTGTCTTGTTGCTTGAAGACAATTGGAATGAGAGGTGGGCTACCCAGCCATCCATCCTTAGAACCCTGCTCGGAATCTTTGCCCTGGAGCCAACCAACAGGTCTCAATTGTCCTGCAGTAGAATCTTTGCAGTTGTGAGCTTCTCAAAACTCCCATCGTGGGAAAACCCCCATGGCCTCGTGATCCACTCCCCCTTCAAGAAGGGGCCATCAGGGACAGAAAGTCCAACCTGAGTGTTCGTCTGATCCTCGCCCTGACATCAGATGCACGATATCTCGATTCAAGTCTGTAGATTGTGCCTGCCATATCCTCACCCAGAAGCCTAGGCCTAGCTTGGTTTCTCAGACTTCAGTCCTCAGACTACTGGCCCACAAGCCCTCAAGTTTGGCAATCCAGAACTACAATGCAGCACTCTGACTGCCCTCCAGAAGAAAAAACATTGCCCTCTGGGGCTACACAGAAACCCCCAAATGAGGATCAAAACTGCACGCCATTCGGCTGTACCCCAAATATATAGGCTGACCTGGGCACTAATGCCCTTTCTGCGACAGCCTGAGCCTGGACCTCCTGGCCCCACCCAGACAGCTGGCCGCACACTGACAACATCGGACCCGCCATGGCCTTAGGTCGTCATCTCTACTCAACCTCGGTTTTCAGGCTTCAGAACCTAGACCTTATCTCCAATCACGGCCCGGGTTTGAAAATGATGATGCAGAAATCAGAACTCTTTCCCCATGGCAAGAAACCCTTGTGGTTTGGCATGTTGTCCAAGTTTCAGTGTCGTTGAATCCAGTGTGGCCCAAGAGGCCCCTTCCATGCTTGCGGGCCACATTGGTCACAAACACACATTGTGACCCTCAGCCTGAGCCCAGGCCTCAGGTAAGGCCTCTCAGTGGCTGGATGGAGTAAGACTCGTCCATTTCCCATGAAGTCACCCGAAAATTTCACGACCATGAGTGACACGATATCCAGAGACAAAAACTTGAGCAAGAGCCTCACACTCACCCTTTTTTCATATCCCGAAGAGTTCTCCTCATGGTCTGTAGATCAGTCTTGCCATACCTACGACCCGAAACATAAGCCGAGTTTGTGTTTTCAGACGACTGTCCAAACAGCCCTGGCCTACACACCCTACAGGCTCAGGCCCCTGGAGCCAAACGTGACGACTGTGATTGCCCTCTCCAATGGAATTGTTTGTGCCCACTCCAATGCCCACAACCCTACTAATAGGATAAACCTCCAAAGTCTCTGAGGCCATCCCAATATTTGTGGCTTCCCAGGACAAAACAGGGGAAATCTGGGCACATCTGAGCACTTACCGGCACTCATACCCGTTTGACTGATGTCCCCAGAGGTAAAAAGGAACGAACAGGCCCCTAGGCACATATCGGATCCATTGCTTTGGTTTCCAGGCATCTCTCCTCAGAGGCCTGGATTTCAATAACAGCATATGGCTGTTTCTTGACTCACCCATCAGAAAAAATCTCATCTACACATGGGAAACTTGCACGATGGAGCTGTGTGAAAGCCTCTCTTTAGGAGAACCCTTCAGGGCCCCAGTGCCACCGCTTCATTCCAAGGTCTCCATAGACACAAAATTATATTAGGACACATCCACGGGAGAGTCCATTTCAACTCAGCCTCCTCGGTTGCTCCCCCAGATCCAGCAGATCTAACCTGTCTTGTTGCTTGGAGACAGTTGGAATGCGAGGTCGGCTATCCAGACATCCATCCTTAGAACCCTGCTCGGAATCGTCCTGGAGCCAACCAACAGGTCTCAATTGTCCTGCAGAAGAATCTTTGCAGTTGGGAGCTTCTCACAACTCCCATCGTTGGAAAACACCCATCTCCTCGTGATCCACCCCCCCTTCAAGAAGGGGCCATCAGAGACAGAATGTCCGACCTGAGCGATCGTCTGATCCTTTCCCTGATTTCAGATGCACGAGATCTCCATTCAGGTCTGTAGATGTGCCTGCCATATCCTACCCAGAAACCTAGGCCTAGCTTGGGTTCTCAGACTTCCGTCCTCAGACTACTGAACCACAAACCCTCCAGTTTGGCAATCCAGAACTACAATGCAGCACTCTGCCTGCCCTCCAGAATAAAAACATTGCCTTCTGGGTCTACCCTGAAAACCCAAATGAGGATCAACCTGCACGCCATTCGGCTGTACCCCAAATATATAGGCTGACCTGGCCACTAATGCCCTTTCTGACACAGCCTGAGCCAGGACTTACTGGCCCCACCCAGACAGCTGGCCGCACACTGAGCACATCGGACCGCCATGGCCTTAGGTCGTCATCTCTTCTCAATCTCGGTTTTCAGGCTTCCGAACCTAGACCTTATCTCCAATCACGGCCCGGGTGTGAAAATGACGCAGAAATCAGAACTCTTTCCCCATGGCAAGAAACCTTGTGGTTGGCATGTTTGTCCAAGGTTCAGTGTACTTGAAACCAGTGTGGCCCCATGAGGCCCCGCCCATGCTTGGGGGCCACATTTGTCACAAACACACATTGTGACCCTCAGCCTGAGCCCAGGCCTCAGGTAAGGCCTCTCAGTGGCTGGATGGAGAGACAGCATATTGGGCTTGCCATGCCCCTAGGCCCCAATTTTTAACCATAGTTCGGGTGGTCCCCTTCACTCTTCCCCAGGGCTCTGCTTTGGAATTCCTCTTTTGGTGGGACACCTGAGGTAACAAACCTGAAAGGAGTCCTCCCATCCCACAGATTGACGAAAAACAATTGGGATCGGGCCAAATCCACAGAGAGCAAGATTCGTCCATGGCCCATGAGGCCTCCCCAACATTCCACGGCCATCGCTGATACAAAATACATAGACAACAGCCTGAGCACGCGCCTCAGACTCGCTCATTCTTCATATCCTGGAGAATTCTTCAGATAAGAACCTACACTGCACTCCAATGCACCCAAAATATATAGTCTAACCTGGGCACTAATGCACTGTCTGACAACCTGAGCCCGGACATCATGACCAACAACCAGACAGCTGACCGTACACTGAGCACATCAGACCCGCCATGGCCTTAGGTCATCATATCGTCCCTACCTCAGTTTTCAGGCTTCAGAACCTAGACCTTATCTCCAATACTGCCCAGGGGTGACTGTGAGGCAGAAATCAGAACTCTTCCTTACCCATGGCCATCCCAATATTTCTGGCTTCCCAGGACAAACAGGGGCAATCTGGGCCCATCTGAGCACCTACCAGCACTCAGACCCGTAGACTGATGTCCCCAGAGGTTGTTACCTCAGGTGTCCCACCAAAAGCGGAAGTCCAAAACAGAGCCCTGGGGAAGAGTGAAGGGACAACCCGAACTATGGTTAAAAGTTGGGTCCTATGGGC
Source organism: Mustela putorius furo (assembly GCF_011764305.1). Taxonomy (NCBI): domain Eukaryota; kingdom Metazoa; phylum Chordata; class Mammalia; order Carnivora; family Mustelidae; genus Mustela; species Mustela putorius. The sequence continues at coordinate 115,410 of NW_025422354.1, read as the reverse complement.
ATGGCAAGCCCAATATGCTGTCTCTTCATCCAGCCACTGAAAGGCCGTTCCTGAGGACTGGGCTAAGTCTGAGGGTCACAATGTGAGTTTGCCACCTATGTGGCCCGCGAGCAATGGCGGGGCCTCATCGGAAAAACAGGTTCCACTACACTGAACGTTAGTCAACAAGCCAACCACAAGGTTTTTGCCTTTGGGCAGGAGTTCTGATTTCTGCATCATTTTCAAACCTGGGCAGTGATTGGAGATAAGGTGTAGGATCTGAATCTTGAAAACCTAGGTTGCGAAGAGGTAACGACCTAAGGCAATGGCTGGTCCGATTGCTCAGTGAGTAGCAAGCTGTCTGGGTGGGGCCAGGAGGTCCTGGATCAGGCTCTGTCAGAAAGGGCATTATTGCCCAGGTCAGCCTATATATTTTGGGTACAGCCAAGTGGCGTGCAGGTTGATCTTCATTTGGGGTTTCCTGGTAGCGCCAGAGGGCAATGTTTTTCTTTTGGAGCGCAAGCAGAGTGCTGCATTGTAATTCTGGATTGCCAAACTGGAGGGCTTGTGGGCCATTAGTCTGAGGACGGAAGTCTGAGGACACAAGCTTGGCTTAGATTTCTGGGTGAGGACATGGCAGGCACAATATACAGACCTGAATCGAGATCTCGTGCATCTGAAGTCAGGGTGAGGGTCAGACTATTTCTCAGGTTGGACCTTATGTCCCTGATGGCCCCTTCATGAAGGGGCGGGGGATCACGAGGCCATGGGGGTTTCTCATGATGGAGTTGTGAGAAGCTCCCAACTGCAAAGATTCTTCTGCAGGACAATTGAGACCTGTTGGTTGGCCCAGGCCAACGATTCCGAGCAGGGTTCTAAGGATGGATAGCGGGGTAGGCAACCTCGCATTCCAATTGTCTCCTAGCAACAAGACAATTTAGATCCTCTGGATCTTGCGGAGCAACCGAATATGCTGAGTTGAAATCGATTCTCCTGTGGATGGTTCCTAATATGTTTTTGTGTCTATGGAGACCTTGGCATGAAGCAGTGGCACTGGGGCCCTGAAGGTTTCTCCTAAAAAGAGGCTTTCACACACCTCCCACGTGCATTTTACCAATGGGTAGATGAGTTTTGTTCTGATGGGTGAGTCAAAAACAGCCATATGCTGTTATTGAAATCCAGGCCTCTGAGGAGAGATGCCTGGAAACCAAAGCAATGGATCCGATAGGTGCCTAGGGGCCTGTTCGTTCCTTTTTACCTCTGGGGACATCAGTCCCCGGGTCTGAGGGCCGGTAGGTGCTCAGATGGGCCCAGATTGCCCCTGTATGTCCTGGGAAGGCACAAATATTGGGATGGCCTCAGGGACTTTGGAAGTTTATCCTATTAGTAGGATTGTGGCCATTGTAATGGGCACATACAATTCCCTTGGAGAGGGCAAGCACAGTCGTCAGGTTTGGCTCCAGGGACCTGAGCTTGTAGTGTGTGTAGGCTAGGGCTGTTTGGACAGTTGTCTGAAAACACAAACTCGGCTTATGTTTCGGGACATAGGTATCCAGGACTGATCTACAGACCATGAGGAGAACTCTTCGGGATATGAAAAAAGGGCGAGTGTGAGGCTCTTGCCCAAGTTTTTGTCTCTGGATATCGTGTGACTCATGGTCGTGAAATTTCCGGGTGACTTCATGGGAAATGGACGATTCTTACTCTCTGGGGGTTTGGCCCCGTCCAAAGAGTTTGGGGTCATTCTGTTGGATGGAAGAAGTACGTTTATCTATTGTAGTTGATTTGATTTGTTTTGTTTTTCAACCTCAGGTGTCCCACCAAATGAGGGATTCCAGAGTAGAGACCTGAGGAGGGGTGACTGACAACCAGAAATCTGGTTAAAAATTGGGGCCTAGGGATATGACAAGCCCATTATGACATCTAATGGTCCAGCCACTGAGAGGACGTACTAGAGGACAGGTCTCACGCTGAGGGTCACAATGCGTGTTTATGCCCTCGTCGCACTCAAGAATGTGCGGAGCCTCAGGGTGAATGCTGGTTACTCCTACACTGAACGTTGGACAACATGCCAACCACAAGTTTTCTTGCCATGGGTAAGGAAGAGTTCTGATTTCTGCATCCCAGTCACCGCTGGGCAGTGATTGGAGATAAGGTCTCGGTTCTGTAGCCTGAAAAACTGAGATAGGGAAGAGATGATGACCTAAGGCCGTGGCGGGGTCTGATGTGCTCAGTGTGCGGTCAGCTGTCTGGGTGTTGATCACGAGGTCCTGGCTCAGGTTGTCACACGGTGCATTAGTGCCCAGGTTAGACTATATATTTTGGGTGCTTTCGAGTGCCGTGTATGTTCTTATCTGAAGAACTCTACAGGTTATGAAGAATGAGCGAGTCTGAGGTGCGTGTTCAGGCTTTCGTCTCTGGATTTTGTATCAGCGATGGCCGTGGAATGTTGGAGAGGCCTCATGGGCCATGGACAAATCTTGCTCTCTGTGGATTTGGCCCGATCCCAATTATTTTTCGTAATCTGTGGGATGGGAGGATTCCAATGAGGTTTGTTACCTCAGGTGTCCCACCAAATGAGGGATTCCAGTGTAGAGCCCTGGGGAGGGGCGACTGGACAACCAGAAATCTGGTTAAAAATTGGGGCCTAGGGAAACGTCAAGCCCATGATGACATCTAATGGTCCAGCCACAGAGAGGAGTACTAGAGGACAGGACTCACGCTGAGGGTCACAATGCGTGTTTATGCCGTCGTCGCACTCAAGAATTGGCGGGGCCTCAGGGTGAATGCTGGTTTCTAATACACTGAACTTTGGACAACATGCCAACCACAAGGTTTCTTGCCATGGGTAAGGAAGAGTACTGATTTCTGCATCACAGTCACCCCTGGGCAGTGATTGGAGATAAGGTCTAGGTTCTGAAGCCTGAAAACTGAGGTAGCGAAGACATGATGAACTAAGGCCATGGTGGGTCTGATGTGCTCAGGGTGCGGTCAGCTGTCTGGGTGTTGGTGACGAGGTCAGGGCTCAGGTTGTCAGACAGTGCATTAGTACACCGGTTAGACTATATATTTTGGGTGCATTCGAGTGCTGTGTAAGTTCTTATCTGAAGAACTCTTCAGGATATGAAGAATGAGCAAGTCTGATTTTTGTCTCTGGATTTTGAATCAGTAATGGCCGTGGAATGTTGGGGAGGCCTCACGGGCCATGGACGATTCTTGCTCTCTGTGTATTTGGCCCGATCCCAATTGTTTTTCATCAATCTGTGGGATTGGAGGACACCTTTCAGGTTTGTTACCTCAGGGGTCCCAGCAAAAGAGGAATTCCAAAGCAGAGCCCTGGGGAAGAGTGAAGGGACAACCCGAACTATGGTTAAAAATTGGGGCCTAGGGGCATGGCAAGCCCAATATGCTGTCTCTCCATCTAGCCACTGAGAGGCCTTACCTGAGGACTGGGCTCAGGCTGAGGGACAAAATGTGTGTTTGTGACCAATGTGGCCCGCAGCATGGGCGGGGCCTCATGGGCCACACTGGTTTCAACTACACTGAACCTTGGACAACATGCCATCCACAAGTTTTCTTGCCATGGTGAAAGAGTTCTGATGTCTGCATCATTTTCAAAAACTGGGCCGTGATTGGAGATAAGGTATAGGTTCTGAAGCCTGAAAACCGAGGTTGAGATGAGATGACGAATTAAGGGCATGACGGGTCCGATTTGCTCAGTGTGCAGCCAGCTGTCTGGGTGGCGCCAGGAGGTCCAGCTCAGGCTGCGTCAGAAAGGGCATTAGTGCCCAGGTCAGCCTATATATTTGGGATACAGCCGAATGGCGTGCAGGTTGATCCTCATTTGGGTTTTCTGGGTAGCCCCAGAGGGCAATGTTTTTTCTTCTGGAGGTCAGGCAGAGGGCTGCATTGTAGTTCTGAATTGCAATGGAGGTTTTGTGGGCCAGTAGTCTGAGGACGTAAGTCTGAGAAGCCAAGCTAGGCCTAGGTTTCTGGGTGATGATATGGCAGGCACAATCTACAGACCTGAATCGAGATCTCGTGCATCTGAAGTCAGGGCGAGGATCAGACGATCGCTCAGGTTGGACATTCTGTGCTTGAGGGCCCCTTCTTGAAGGGGGGGATCACGAGGCCATGGGGGTTTTCCGACGATGGGAGTTATAAGAAGGTCCCAATTTCAAAGATTCATCGGCAGGACAATTGAGACCTGTTGGTTGGTTCCAGGAAAACGATTCCGAGCAGGGTTCTAAGGATGGATGGCTGGGTAGCCCACCTCGCATTCCAATGTCTCCAAGCAACAAGACAGGCTAGATCTACTGGATCTGGGGGAGCAACCGAGGAGGCTGAGTTGAAATGGACTCTCCCGTGGATGTGACCTAATATGATTGTGTGTCTATGGAGACCTTGGAATTAAGCGGTGGCACTGGGGGCCTGAAGGGTTCTCCTAAAGAGAGGCTTTCACACAGCTCCATCGTGCAAGTTTTCCATGTGTAGATGAGATTTGTTCTGATGGTGAGTCAAGAAACAGCCATATGCTGTTATTGAAATCCAGGCCTCTGAGGAGAGATGCCTGGAAACCAAAGCAATGGATATGATAGGTGCCTATGGTTCCTGTTCGTTCCTTATTACCTCTGGTGATATCAGTCTACGGGTCTGAGTGCAGGTAGGTGCTCAGATGGGCTCAGATTGCCCCTGTTTGTCCTGGGTAGCCACCACTATTGGGATGGCCTCAGGAATTTTGGACGTTTATCCTCTTAGTAGGGTTGTGGCCATTGGAATGGGCATACACAATTCCCTTGGAGATGGCAAGCACAGTCTTCAGGTTTGGCCTCAGGGGCCTGAGCCTGTAGGGTGTGTAGACCAGAGCTGTTGGGACATTTGTCTAAAAACACAAACTCGGCTTATGATTCAGGTCATAGGTATGGCAGGACTGATCTACAGACCATGAGGAGAACACTTTGGAATTGAAAAATTGGCGTGTGTGAGGCTCTTGCTCACGTTTTGTCTCTAGATATTGTGTCACTCATGGTCGTGAAATTTCCGGGTGACTTCATGGGAAATGGACGAGTCTTACTCTCTGGGGGTTTGGCCCCGTCCAAGGAGTTTGGGGTCACTCAGTCTGATGGAAGAAGTCCGTTTTTTTTTGTTGTTGTGTGATTTGTTTTGTTTTGTTTTTCAACCTCAGGTGTCCCACCAAATGAGGGATTCCAGAGTAGAACCCTGGGGAGTTGTGACTGGACAACCAGAAATCTGGTTAAAAATTGGGGCCTAGGGACATGTCAAGCCCATTAGGACATCTAATGGTCCAGCCACTGAGGGGATTTACTAGAGGTCAGGAATCACACTGAGGGTCACAATGTGTGTTTATGCCCTCGTTGCACTCAAGAATGGGCGTGACCTCAGGGTGAATGCTGGTTTCTCCTACACTGAACGTAGGACAACATGGCAACCACAAGGATTCTTGCCTGGGTAAGCAGGAGTTCTGATTTCAGCATCACAGTCACCCCTGCGCAGTGATTGGAGATAAGGTCTAGGTTCTGAAGCCTGAAAACTGAGGTACGGAAGAGATGATGCCCTAAGGCCATGGCGGGTCTGATGTGCTCAGTGTGCAGTCAGCTGTCTGGTTGTTGCTCAGGAGGTCCTGGCTCAGGTTGTGTCAGACAGTGCATTACTGCCCAGGTTAGACTATATAATTTGGTACTTTCGAGTGCCGTGTAGGTTTATTCTCATTTAATGTGCCCGGGCAACTCATTAGGCAATATATTTTTTCTACAGGGCATGCAGAGTGCTGCAATAATGGTCCGGAATTGCCAAACTTGTAGCCTTCGGGGCCAGGAGTGTGAGGATGGAAGTCTGAGAACACAAGCTTGACTTCGGTTTCAGGGCGAGGGCACGGCATGTACCCCTTGAAAATCTGAAGCAATATCTCATGCATCTGAAGTCAGAGCGAGGATCAGATGTTGGCTCAGCTTCGATTTTCTTTTCATGACAGCCCCTTTATATAGTGAGCCGAAACTCAAAGCCGTGGAGGTTTTGCCACGTTGGGAGTGGTGGGATGCCCCCTCCAAGGATTCCTTCTGCAGGACAATTGAGACCTGTTGGACAGCTCCAGGACATCCCATATGGATGAGTCCAGACCAAAGTTCGAGGATGGATGCCTGGGAAGCCCGCCTCGCATTCCCATTGTCTCCTAGCGACAAGACAGTTTAGATCTGATGGCTCTGCGGGAGCAACCATGGTGGCTGAGTTGAAATGGACTTTCCTGAGGATGGGTCTAATGTGTGTTTGTGTCCATGAGGGCCTTGGAATGGGGCGGTGGCACCGGGACCCTGAAGTATTCTCCTCAGATTTTGACATAGCTCCCATGCACAAGTTTCCTTGTGGAGACGAGGTTTGTTCTGATGGGTGCCTCAGGAAAACCACAATGCTGGTATTGGAATCCAGGCTTTTGAGGAGACATGCCTGTACACCAAAGCAATGGATCCGATTTTGGCCTAGGGTCCTGTCTGGTTCAATCTTCTTCTCTGGGGACATCCTTCTAGGGTATGAGTGGAGTTAGATGCTCAGCTGGTGTCAGACTGCCCTTTTTTGTCCCGGGGACCTATACTATTGTGATGGCCTCAGGGACTTTGGAGGGTTCTCCTGATTTGTACGATTTTGGACAATGGAATGGGCAGAATTCCCATGGATTGGGTAGGCACAGTCCTAATGTGTGGCTCCAGGGTCCCCAGCTTGGAGGGTGTGTGGCCCAGTACTTTGAGGACAGAAGTCTGAAAACACAAACTCAGCTTATGTTTGGTGACGTAGGTATGGCAGGCCCGATCTACAAACCATGAGAAGACATCTTCAGGATATGAAGATAGTTCGAGTTTGAGGCGCTTGCTTAGGCTTTTGTCTCCGGATTTTGTATCAGCGATGGCCGTGGAATGTCGAGGAGGCCTCATGGGCCATGGACAAATCTTGCTCTCTGTGGATTTGGCCCAATCCCAATTGTTTTTCGTCAATCTGTTGGATGGAGGACTCCTTTTAGGGTTTTACATCATGTGTCCCACCAAAAGAGGAATTCCAAAGCAGAGCCCTGGGGAGAAAGATGGAGGAAGAGTGAAGGGACAACACGAACTTTGGTTAAAAATTGGGGCCTAGGGGCATGGCAAGCCCAATATGCTGTCTCTTCATCCAGCCACTGAGAGGCCTTACCTGAGGACTGGGCTAAGGCTGAGGGTAACAATGTGTGTTTGCGACCTATCTAGACCGCGAGCAATGGCGGGGCCTCAAGGGACACACTGGTTTCCACTACACTGAACGTTGGACAACAAGCCAACCACCAGTTTTCCTGCCATCGGGAAGGAGTTCTGATTTCTGCATCATTTTCAAACCTGAGCAGAGATTGGAGATAAGGTCCAGGATCTGAAGCCTGAAAACTGAGGCTGGGAAGGGATATCGACCTAAGGCCATGGTGGGTCTGAAGTTTTCAGTTTGTAGCCAGCTGTCTGTGTGGGCCCCGGAGGTCCAGGCTCAGGCTGCGTCAAAAAGGGCATTATTGCCCAGGTCATCCTATATATTTTGGGTATAGCCAAGTGTTGTGCAGGTTGATATTCATTTGGGGTTTCTAGGTAGCCCCAGAGTGCAATGTATTTCTTCTGCAGGGCAGGTAGATTGCTGCATTGTAGTTCTGGATTGCCAAACTGGAGGGCTTGTGAGCCAGTAGTCTGTGGACAGAAGTCTCAGGACACAAGCAAGGCTTAGGTTTCTGGGTGAGGACATGGCAGGCACAATCTACAGACCTGAACCGAGATCTCGTGCATCTAAAGTCAGGGTGAGGATCAGACGATCATTCAGGTTGTACCTTATGTCCCTGATGGCCCCTTTATGAAGGGGGAGGGGATCATGTGGCCATGGGGGTTCTCTCACGATGGGAGTTGTGAGAAGCTGCCAACTGCAAAGATTCTTCTGCAGGACAATTGAGACCTGTTGGTTGGCTCCAGGCCAATGATTCCGAGCAGGGCTTTAAGGATGGATGGCAGGGTAGGCCACCTCACATTCCAATTGTCTCCTTGCAACAAGACAAGTTTGATCTGCTGGATCTTGCGGAGCAATTGAATACTCTCAGTTGAAATGGACTCTCCTGTAGATGGGTCCTAAAGTGTTTTTGTGTCTATGGAGACCTTGTAATGGGGTAGTGGCAAACAGGCCCTGAAGGATTCTCCTACGTGGAGGTTTTGAGATATCTTCAAAGGATAATTTTCCCATGTGGAGAAGAGATTTGTTCTGATTGCTGCCTCATGAAATCCCCATACGCTAATATTGGAAACCAGGCCTCTGAGGAGAGATACCTGTAACCGAAAGCAATGAATCTGATTCAGGCCTAGGGGCCTGTCTGATTCAATCTTCTTCTCTGGGGACATCCATCTATGCTGAGTATAGGTAGATGCTCAGCTGGTTTCAGATGACCCTTGTTTGTCCAGGGCGGCCTACATTATTGGGATGTCCTTGGGGACTCTGGAGGTTTTTCCTAATTTGTACGATTGTGGACAATGGAATGGGCAGAATTCCCGTGGTATGGACAGGCACAGTCCTGATGTGTGGCTCCAGGATCCCCAGCCTGAAGGGTCTGTGGGCCAGGAATGTGGGGACAGAAGTCTGAAAACACAAACTCGGCTGAGGTTTGGGAAGTAGGTATGGCAGGCCCGATCTACAGACCGTGAGGAGAACTCTTCGGGATACGACAAAAGAGCGAGTGTGAGGCGCTTGCTCAGACTTTGTCTCTGGATTTGTTGTCAACGATGGCTGTGGAATCTCGGAGAGGACTCATGGGCCATGGACGAGACTTCCTCTCTGTGAATTTGGCCAATCCCAATTGTTTTGGGTAAATCTGAAGGATGGGAGGAGTCCTTTTAGTTTTGTTACCTCAGGTGTCCCACCAAAAGAGGGATTCCAAAGCAGAGCTCTGGGGAGGGATGAATGGACAACCTGAACAATCCAATTGGGGTGAGGTCGAGAACCAAGCAGGTTGATCCTCATTTGGGGTTTATGGAGATCCCCATAGAGCAAACGTTTTTCTTCTGGAGGGCCAGCATAGGGCTGCATTTTGGTTCCAGAATTCCAAGTCTTGAGGACATGTTTGCCAGGAGTGTGAGGAAGGAAGTCTGAAAACACAAGGTAGCACGAGGTTTGGGCCCACTGTGCAGAGGCTGAATCGAGATCTCCTGCATCTGAGGTCAGGGCGAGTATCAGATGTTGCCTCAAGCTGGAGTTTGTGTCCATGACGGCCCCTTCCTGAAGGGGGTGGGGGCGTCATGAGGCCAGGGAGGTTTCCCTACGCTGGGAGTTGTGAGCTGCTCCAAACTTCAAAGTTTCCTTCTTCAGGACAGTCGAGTACTATTGGATGGTTCCAGGATGCCCCATACAGAAAGACTCGAGAGCAGGGGGCCTATGCATGGATGCCGAGAAACGCCAACTCACCTTCCCATTGCCTGGTCGAGACAAGGCACGCTCAATCTGCAGGCTCTTGGGGGAGCTACCCAGAAGACTGAGTTTAAATGGACTTTCCTGAGGATGAGTCATAATGTGGGTTGGTGGCCATGGAGACCTTGGAATGTGGCAGTAGCTAAGGGACTCTGCAGGATTCTCCAACCCGAAGTGTTTGACACAACTCCAACAAGGAAGCTTTCCATGTGGAGATGAGAGGTGTTCTGTCTGGTGCCTCAGGATAGCCCCATAAGCTGGTCTTCGAACCCAGGTCTCTGAGGAGTGATACCTGGACACCAAAAGCAAGAGTTCATAATTGGGCCTAGGGGCCTGTCTGGTTCAATCTTCCATCACTGCGGATATCAGTCTGTGTGTCTGCATGGAGTTAATAGTTGCTCAGCTGGTGTCATAATGCCCCTGTTTGTCCAGTGCGGCTTGCGGTAGTGGGGGATGTCCTTGGGGACCTTGAGGTTTCTACTATTTTGTAGAGTTGTGGCCAATGGAACGGGCAGTTTCTTAGGAGAGAGCAGGCACAGTTCTGTGGTGTGGCTCCAGAGACCCCAGCCTGGAGGCAGTGTGGGCCACGGCTGTGCAGACAGACATCCAAAAACACAAAGTCAGCTCAGGTTTTGGGGCCGAGGTTATGGCAGGCCTGATCTACAGTCCATGAGGGGAGCTCCTCTGGATATGAAAGAAGGGTGAGAGGGAGGCAGTCGCTCAGTCTTTTGTCTCTGGTATTTTGTCCACAATGGCCGTTTTAATGTAGGAGTTGCCTCATGGGTCGTAGAAGTCTCCCTCTCTGGTAGTTTGTCCAACCCCCAAGAGTTTGGGGTCATTCTGTGGGAAGGGAAGAGTCCTGTTTTCTGCTTCATCTGTCCCCCCAGTAGAGGGATTCTGGAGCATAGCAGTGGGTACTGACAACTGGAATACTCGCTCTCTGGTTAAGCCTGGGGTCCTATGGATATGACAAGCCCCATATGCAGGATCTTGGTCCAGCCACTGAGAGGCGCTACTTTAATACGGGACACATGCTACAGGTCACAATGCATGTCTGTGCCCTAGGCGGTCCTCAAGCACTGGCGTGGCCTTTCCGACAATGCAGGTTTTCCCACATTGAACGTTGGACAACATGCCAACCACAAGGTTTCTGGCCATGGGGAAGGAGGAATTCTAATTTCTGCATCACGTTCACCCCTGGGCAGTGATTGGAGATAAGGTCTAGTTTCTGAAGCCTGAAAACCGAGGTTGGGAAGAGATGACGAACTACAGCCATAGCGGGTCCCTTGTGTCCAGGTCGGAGCCAGCTGTCTAGGTGTCGTTTGGGATGTCTTGTCTCAGGCTGTGCCAGACAGGGCATTAGTATTCAGGGTAGGCTGTATAATTGCTTTACAGTCGAGTGGCATGCATTAGATAATCATTTGGGGTTTCTTATTAGCAGCATAGGGCAAAGTTTTTCTTCTGGAGGGCAGGCAGAGTGTTGCATTGTGGCTTCGGAATTCCCAAACTGGAGGGCTTGTGGGTCAGGAGAGTGAGGACGGAAGTCTGAGAACACAAGCTAGGCTTAGGTTTCGGGGAATGGACATGGCAGGCACACTCTGCAGAGCTGAATTGAGATCTCATGAGTCTGAAGTCAGGTCGAGGATCAGACTTTGGCTCAGGTTGGAGTTTCTGTCCATGTTGGCCCCTTCATGAAGGGGGGGTGCATTATGAGGCCATGGGGGTTTGCCCACTATTAGAGTGTGAGATGCTCCAAACCGCAAGGATTCCTTCTGTGGGACAATTAAGATTTGTTGGATGGCTCCAGGACGTCTCATAAGGTATTTTTCCAGAACAGGGTTCTAAGTATGGATGCCTGGGCAGACAGCCTCAATTCCAATTGTCTCCTAGCAACAAGAAACGTTTGATCTGCTGGCTTGGGGTAGCATCAGAGGGGGCTGAGTTGGAATGGACTTTCCTGAGGATGGTCTTAAATGAGTTGAAATGGACTTTCCTGAGGATGGTCTTAATGTTGGTTTGAGTCCATTGAGACCTTGGTATGGGGCAGTGGCACCAGGGCCCTGAAGGATTCTCCTAACCAGAGGTGATAACAAAGCTCCAATGAGCAAGTTTTCCATGGGGAGACGAGATTTGTTCTTATTGGTGCCTCAGGAAACCACCATTTGCTGGTATTGGAAATGAGGCCTCTGAGGAGAGATGCCTGGAAACCAAAGCAATGGATCTGATTAGGGCCTAGGGGCCTGTCCGGTTCAATATTCTTCTCTGGGGACATCTTTTGTCTGAGTGGAGGTAGTTGCTCAGTTGGTTTGAGATCACACCTGTTTGTCCTGGGCGGCCTACACTATTGGGATGGCCTCGGTAACTTTGGAGGTTTTTCCTAATTTGCAAGGTTGTGGCCAATGGAATGGGAAGAATTCTCTTGAAAGGGAAGCACAGTCCTGAGGTGTGGCTCCAGGGACCCAAGTGTGGAGCGTGTGTGGTCCAGGGCTATTTGGACAAAAGTCTGAAAACACAAACTCCACTTAGGTTTGGGTCTGTAGGTATGGCCGGCCCGATATATAGACTGTGAGGAGAACTCTTCGGGATATGAACAAAGGGCGAAAGTGAGGTGCTTGCTCATGCTTATTTTTTTCTGGATATGTGTCACCGATTGCCATGGAATGTCTGGGGTTCCTCATGGGCCATCGATGAGGTTTCCTTTCTGGGGATTTGACCCAATCCCAAGAGTTTGGGGTCATTCTGTGGGAAGGGAGGAGGCCTTTCTGTTTTTTTTTTTTTTTTTTTTTTTTTTTTTTTTTTTTTTTTTTTTTTTTTTTTTTTTTTTTTACTCATGTGGACCACCAAAAGAAGGATTCCACAGCAGAGTCCTGGGGAGGGGCGACTGGACAACCAGAACTCTGGTTAATATTGGGACCTAAGAACATGGCAAGCCCCATATGTGGGCTCTTGGTCCAGACACTGAGAGGCCTTCCTTGAGCATAGGGCTCACATTGAGTTTCACAATGTGTTTTTGTGCCCAAGGAGCCCCTCAAGTCAGGGCGTGGCCTAATGTACCATGCTGGTTTCTCCTACACGGAACGTTGCACAATATGGCAACCACAAGTTTTCTGGCCATGGGGAAGAAAGAGTTCTAATTTCTGCAAACACTTTCACTCCTGGACTGTGATTGGATTTATGGTCTAGGTTCTGAAGCCTAAAAACTGAGGTTGGGAAGAGATGAAGACCTAAGGCTATGGTGTGACTGATGTGCTCAGTGTTCGGCCAGCTCTTGAGTGTGGGTTGGGAGGTGCAGGCTCAGGCTTGGCAGACAGGGAATTAGTGCCCAGGCTAGACTGTATCATTGGGGTGCAGTCGAGTTTCGTGCAGGTTGGTACTCATTTGTGGTTACTGGGTTGCCCCAGAGGGCAACGTTTTTCTTCTGGAAGGAAGACACAGTGCCACATAGTGGCTCCAGATTTCCCAAACTGGAAGGCTTGTGGGCCAGGAGTGTGAGGAAAAAATTCTGAGAACACAAGCCAGACTTAGATTTCGGGGTGAGGGGACGGCAGAAACCCTCTGCAGTGATGATTCGAGATCCCGTGTACCTGAAGACAGAGCTAGGATCAGACGTTGGCTCAGTTGGAGTTTCTGTCCATGACGGCCCCTTCATGAAGGGGAGGGTGTCACGAGGCTATGGAGGTTTTCCCACGATGGGAATTGTGAGATGCTCCAAACCGCAATTATTCCTTCCGTGGGACAGTCGAGACCTGCTGGATGGCTCCAGGACATCCCATAAGGAAGTTATCCAGAGCAGGGTTCTAAGGATGGATGCCTGGGCAGCCTGCCTCCCATTCCAGGTGTCTCATAGCGCCAAGGCAAGTTCGATCTGCTGGATCTAGGGGAGTAACCGAGGCGGGTGTGTTGAAATGGGTGAGTTGAGGATGGGTCATAATGTGCATTTGTGTCCATGGAGACCTTGGAATGGGGTGCTTGATCCGGGGCCTTGAGGGATGTTCATAACCGGAGGTTTTGATGGAGCTCTAAAGAGTACGTTTCCTATGTAGAGAAGAGAATTGTTTTGATGAGTGCCTAAGGAATCTCCCATATGCTGGTATTGGAAACCAGGCCTCTGAGGAGAGATGCCTGGAAACAAAAGCAATGGATATGATTAGGGCCTAGGTGCCTGTCCAGTTCAATCTCTTTCCTGGGGATACGTGTCTATGGATCTGAGGGGAGGTAGTTGCTCGGCTTGTGTCAGATCGCCCGTTTGTCCTGGGCAGCCTATAATATTGGGAATGGCCTCGGGACTTTGGAGTTTCTCCTAATCTATAGGGTTGTGGCCAATGGAATGGGCAGAAATCCCCTGGAGAGGGCAGGCACAGTTCTGAGTTTGGCTCTAGGGGCCCAGCCTTGAGGGTGTGTGGGCCAGGCCTGTGGGGACAGAAGTCTGAAAACACAAAATTCCGCTTAGGATTGGGGACATAGGTATGGCACGCCCAATCTACAGACCGTGATAACACTTTGGGATATGAAAAAGGGTGAGTTTGAGGTGCTTGCTCAGGTTTTGTCTCTGGATTTGTGTCAACAATTGGGTCTGAAAGACCCCCCCCCCGTCGTTAACTAATTAACTGCTCTTTTGTTGTGTAAAAGTACCCCTCCTCCCCTTGCAGTGAAAAGACTCTTCCCCCAGGGTTGAATTCAATGTAACTGCTCTTTTGCCTTTCTGTAACTACTTGGCTTTTAGGGCATGACACTTGACTCCTGTTTGAACAAGATACCCTCTCCTAATAGCAGGGGCATGGTCATGTAGGCAAGGGGGCTGCATGGTCACATAGGTCACGTAGACAGGATGCCTTTCTGCTGAGTAGTAAGGTCAAGCTTCCCCTCTTTGTTTCCCCTTCCAGCCTTTCTCTTCGCGTGAGGGGGTCTTCCAGGGCCAATCCACTAACACCAAGTATGCCTTTTTCAAAAGTTCAAACTGTCCTCCAATCAGTTGCACCCCACCCAAAACTTGTTTGTACCTGTCTATAAAAATCCTGCACCACCCCAGCCAGGTGTGCTCAGCTAGCAGGAGCTGCTGACCACCCGCAGGCGCGCGCTGACCACCCGCAGGCGCCTGCGTAACAATAAAGAACCTCTTGCTGATTGCATCCAGTGGCAGTGTTGGATTCTTGGGTAAGGGGATCCGTGGGTCTTTCATTTGGAGGTTCCACCGAGATCATCGGACTCCTGCCCACGGATCCAACTGACTCCCACCGGGAGGTAGGCTGGCCAGCATTCTTGTCTCCTGTCTCATGTTCTCGTTTGTATCCAGTCTCGTGTTCTTGTTTGTCTCTAGTCTTGTGAGGCCTCTGTTTGACCTATACTGCGGGTAGCGGTATAGTGTTTGTACAACAGCGTGCGTTGTTGGATTGTATTTGTAGGCTGCTTGAGAAGGAGCTGACGAGCTCGGACTTCTCCCCTGCCAACCCTGGGGGACGCTCCAGGTTGTCGAGGGGCCCAATTTTTTGGAGCCCCTCATTTGTCCGAGGGTTATATCCGTTTGTCCGTTCCAGAGGAACCCCTCGGCCCTGGACGGAATTTGTCCACCGCAGGGAGATCTCGAGGCTCCTCTGGGCCGGTGGAAACCTTGCTTTCGGTAGCATACCGAAACCGCGCAGCGACCTTTTTGTTAATTGTTTTGTGTGTTCTACTCGTTGTCCTTGGTATTTTCTTTCAGTCTAAAATGGGGCTTCTCCCTCACTCACTTCCCGTGTTAATGGCTATTACTGGAGCCAACTGGGGTTGGTCTAACTCGAGACAGAGACTCTGCACGCCATTCGGCTGTACCCCAAATATATAGGCTGACCTGGGCACTAATGCCCTTTCTGAAACAGCCTGAGCCTGGACCTCCTGGCCCCACCCAGACAGCTGGCCGCACACTGACAACATCGGACCCGCCATGGCCTTAGGTCGTCATCTCTACTCAACCTCGGTTTTCAGGCTTCAGAACCTAGACCTTATCTCCAATCACGGCCCGGGTTTGAAAATGATGCAGAAATCAGAACTCTTTCCCCATGGCAAGAAACCTTGTGGTTGGCATGTTGTCCAAGTTTCAGTGTCGTTGAATCCAGTGTGGCCCAAGAGGCCCCGCCCATGCTTGCGGGCCACATTGGTCACAAACACACATTGTGACCCTCAGCCTGAGCCCAGGCCTCACGTAAGGCCTCTCAGTGGCTGGATGGAGTAAGACTCGTCCATTTCCCATGAAGTCACCCGAAAATTTCACGACCATGAGTGACACGATATCCAGAGACTAAAACTTGAGCAAGAGCCTCACACTCACGCTTTTTTCATGTCCCGAAGAGTTCTCCTCATGGTCTGTAGATCAGTCTTGCCATACCTACGACCCGAAACATAAGCCGAGTTTGTGTTTTTTTCAGACGACTGTCCAAAACAGCCCTGGCCTACACACCCTACAGGCTCAGGCCCCTGGAGCCAAACCTGACGACTGTGATTGCCCTCTCCAATGGAATTGTTTGTGCCCACTCCAATGCCCACAACCCTACTAATAGGATAAACCTCCAAAGTCTCTGAGGCCATCCCAATATTTGTGGCTTCCCAGGACAAACAGGGGAAATCTGGGCACATCTGAGCACTTACCGGCACTCATACCCGTTGACTGATGTCCCCAGAGGTAAAAAGGAACGAACAGGCCCCTAGGCACATATCGGATCCATTGCTTTGGTTTCCAGGCATCTCTCCTCAGAGGCCTGGATTTCAATAACAGCATATGGCTGTTTCTTGACTCACCCATCAGAAAAAATCTCATCTACACATGGGAAACTTGCACGATGGAGCTGTGTGAAAGCCTCTCTTTAGGAGAACCCTTCAGGGCCCCAGTGCCACCGCTTCATTCCAAGGTCTCCATAGACACAAAATTATATTAGGACACATCCACGGGAGAGTCCATTTCAACTCAGCCTCATCGGTTGCTCCCCCAGATCCAGCAGATCTAACCTGTCTTGTTGCTTGGAGACAGTTGGAATGCGAGGTCGGCTATCCAGACATCCATCCTTAGAACCCTGCTCGGAATCGTCCTGGAGCCAACCAACAGGTCTCAATTGTCCTGCAGAAGAATCTTTGCAGTTGGGAGCTTCTCACAACTCCCATCGTTGGAAAACACCCATCTCCTCGTGATCCACCCCCCCTTCAAGAAGGGGCCATCAGAGACAGAATGTCCGACCTGAGCGATCGTCTGATCCTTTCCCTGATTTCAGATGCACGAGATCTCCATTCAGGTCTGTAGATGTGCCTGCCATATCCTACCCAGAAACCTAGGCCTAGCTTGGGTTCTCAGACTTCCGTCCTCAGACTACTGAACCACATGCCATTCAGTTTGGCAATCCAGAACTACAATGCAGCACTCTGCCTGCCCTCCAGAATAAAAACATTCACGGCCCGGGTGTGAAAATGATGCAGAAATCAGAACTCTTTCCCCATGGCAAGAAACCTTGTGGTTGGCATGATGTCCAAGGTTCAGTGTACTTGAAACCAGTGTGGCCCATGAGGCCTCGCCCATGCTTGCTGGCCACATTGGTCACAAACACACATTGTGACCCTCAGCCTGAGCCCCGTCCTAATGTAAGGCCTCTCAGTGGCTGGATGGAGAGACAGCATATTGGGCTTGCCATGCCCCTTGGCCCCAATTTTTAACCATATTTCGGGTGGTCCCTTCACTCTTCCCCAGGGCTCTGCTTTGGAATTCCTCTTTTGGTGGGACACCTGAGGTAACAAACCTGAAAGGAGTCCTCCCATCCCACAGATTGACGAAAAACAATTGGGATCGGGCCAAATCCACAGAGAGCAAGATTCGTCCATGGCCCATGAGGCCTCCCCAACATTCCACGGCCATCGCTGATACAAAATCCAGAGACAAAAGTCTGAGCATGCGCCTCAGACTCGCTCATTCTTCATATCCTGGAGAGTTCTTCAGATAAGAACCTACACGGCACTCCAATGCACCCAAAATATATAGTCTAACCTGGGCACTAATGCACTGTCTGACAACCTGAGCCCGGACATCATGACCAACAACCAGACAGCTGACCACACACTGAGCACATCAGACCCGCCATAGCCTTAGGGCATCATCTCTTCCCTACCTCAGTTTTCAGGCTTCAGAACCTAGACCTTATCTCCAATCACTGCCCAGGGGTGACTGTGATGCAGAAATCAGAACTCTTCCTTACCCATATCAAGAAACCTTGTGTTTGGCATGTTGTCCAAAGTTCACTGTAGGAGAAACCAGCAGTCACCCTGAGGCCCCGCCCATTCTTGAGTGCTACGAGGGCATAAATACGCATTGTGACTCTCAGCCTGAGTCCTGTCCTCTAGTACGTCCTCTCAGTGGCTGGACCATTGGATGTCATAATGGGCTTGACATGACCCTAGGCCCAAATTTTTAACCAGATTTCTGGTTGCCCAGTCGCCCCGCCCAGGGCTCTACTCTGGAATCCCTCACTTGGTGGGACACCTGATGTTGAAAACAAAACAAAACAAATCAACAACAACAGAGCAACGACTTCTTCCATCGCACAGAATTACCCAAAAACTCTTTGAACCGGGCCAAACCCCCAGAGAGTAAGTCTCGTCCATTTCCCATGAAGTCACCCGGAAAATTCACGATCATTTGTGACAGGATATCCAGAGACAAAAACGAGCAAGAGACTCACACTCGCCCTTTTTCCTATCCCGAAGAGTTCTCCTCATGGTCTGTAGATCAGTCCTGCCTTACCTATAACCCGAAACATAAGCCGAGTTTGTGTTTTCAGACAACTGTCCAAACAGCCCTGGCTTACACACCCTACAGGCTCAGGCCCCTGGAGAAAAACATGAAGACTGGGCTTGCCCTCTCCAAGGGATTTGCATGTGCCCATTCGAATGGCCACAACCCTACTAATAGGATAAACCTCCAAAGTCCCTGAAGCCATCCCAATATTTGTGGCTTCCCAGGACAAACAGGGGCTATCTGGGCCCATCTGAGCACCTCCTCTCACTCTGACCCGAAGACTGATATCCCAAGAGTTAAAAAGGAACCAAAAGAGCCCTAGGCACCTATTGGATCCATAGCTTTGGTTTCCAGGCACCTCTCCTAGAGGCCTGGGTTTCAATAACAGCATATTTTTGTTTATTGAATCCACGATCAGAACAAATCTCATCTACACATGGGAAACTTGCACGATGGAGCTATTTGAAAGCCTCCCTTTAGGAGAACCCTTCAGGTCCCCAGTGCCACCGCTTCATGCCAAGGTCTCCATAGACACAAAATCATATTAGGACACATCCACAGGAGAGTCCATTTCAACTCAGCCTCCTCGGTTGCTCCCCCAGATCCAGCAGATCTAAACTGTCTTGTTGCTTGCAGACAATTGGAATGCGAGGTGGGCTACCCAGACATCCATCCTTAGACCCTGCTCGGAAACGTTGTCCTGGAGCCAACCAACAGGTCTCAATTCTCCTGCAGAAGAATCTTTGCAGTTGGGAGCTTCTCACAACTCCCATCCTGGGAAAACCTCCATGGCCTTGTGATCCACGCCCTCTTCAAGAAGGGGCCATCAGGGACAGAATGTCCAACCTGAGGGATCGTCTGATCCTTGCCCTGACTTCAGAAGCACGAGATCTCGATACAAGGTCTCAAGATTGAACCTGCCATATCCTCACCCAGAAACCTAGGCCTAGCTTGGGTTCTCAGACTTCCGTCCTCAGACTACTGGCCCACAAGCCCTCCAGTTTGGCAATCCAGAACTACAATGCAGCACTCTGCCGCCCTCCAGAAGAAAAACATAGCCCTCTGGGGCTACCCAGAAACCTCAAATGAGGATCAACGGGGCACGCCATTCGGCTGTACCCCAAATATATAGGCTGACCTGGGCACTAATGCCCTTTCTGAAACAGCCTGAGCCTGGACCTCCTGGGCCCACCCAGACAGCTGGCCGCACACTGATCACATCGGACTCGCCATGGCTTTAGGTCGTCATCTCTTCTCAACCTCGGTTTTTAGGCTTCAGAACCTAGACCTTATCTCCAATCACGCCCCGGGTTTGAAAATGATGCAGAAATCAGAACTCTTTCCCCATGGCAAGAAACCTTGTGGTTGGCATGTTGTCCAAGGTTCAGTGTCGTTGAAACCAGTGTGGCCCATGAGGCCCCGCCCATGCTTGCGGGCCACATTGGTCACAAACACACATTGTGACCCTCAGCCTGAGCCCAGTCCTCCTGTAAGGCCTCTTAGTGGCTGGATGGAGAGACAGCATATTGGGCTTACCATGTCCCTAGGCACCAATTTTTAACCGTAGTTCGGGTTGTCCCTTCACACTTCCCCTGGGCTCTGCTTTGGAATTCCTCTTTTGGTGGGACACCTGAGGTAACAAACCTGAATGGAGTCCTCCCATCCCACAGATTGTCGAAAAACAATTGGGATCGGTCCAAATCCACAGAGAGCAAGATTCTTCCATGGCCCATGAGGCCTCCCCAACATTCCACGGCCATCACTGATACAAAATCCAGAGACAAAAATCAGACTTGCTCATTCTTCATATCCTGAAGAGTTCTTCAGATAAGTACAGACACGGCAGTCGAATGCACCCAAAATATATAGTCTAACCTGGGCACTAATCCACTGTCTGACAACCTGAGCCCGGACCTCTTGACCAACACCCAGACAGCAGACCGCACACTTAGCACATCAGACCCGCCATGGCCTTAGGTCATCATCTCTTCCCTACCTCAGTTTACAGGCTTCAGAACCTAGACCTTATCTCCAATAATGTCCAGGGGTGACTGTGATGCAGAAATGAGAACTCTTCCTTACCCATGGCAAGAAACCTTGTGGTTGGCATGTTGTCCAACGTTCATTGTAGGAGAAACCAGCATTCACCCTGAGGCCCCGCCTATTCTTGAGTGCGACGAGGGCATAAACACGCATTGTGACCCTCAGCGTGAATCCTGTCCTCTAGTACATCCTCTCAGTGGCTGGACCATTAGATATCATAATGGGCTTGACATGTCCCTAGGCCCCAATTTTTAACCAGATTTCTGGTTGTCCAGTCGCCCCTCCCCAGGGCTCTACTCTGGAATCCCTCATTTGGTCGGACACCTGAGGTTGAAAAACAAAACAAAACAAATCAACAACAACAGAACAACGGACTTCTTCCATCCCACAGAATGACCCCAAACTCTTTGGACGGGGCCAAAACCCCGGGAGAGTAAGACTCGTCCATTTCCCATGAAGTCACCCGGAAATTTCACGACCATGATTGACACGATATCCAGAGACAAAAACTTGAGCAAGAGCCTCACACTCGCCCTTTTTTCATATCTCGAAGAGTTCTCCTCATGGTCTGTAGATCAGTCCTGCCATACCTATGACCTGAAACATAAGCCGAGTTTGTGTTTTCAGACAATTGTCCAAACAGCCCTGGCCTACACACCCTACAGGCTCAGGCCCCTGGAGCCAAACCTGACGACTGTAATTGCCCTCTCCAAGGGAATTTTATGTGCCCATTCCAATGGCCACAACCCTACTAATAGTATAAACCTCCAAAGTCCCTGAGGCCATTCCAATATTTGTGACTTCCCAGGACAAATGGGGCAATCTGGGCCCTACTGAGCACCTACCGGCACTCAGACCCGTAGACTGAATCCCCAGAGGTAAGAAGGAACGAACAGGGCCCTAGGCCCTGATCAGATCCATTGCTTTGGTTTCCAGGCATCTCTCCTCAGAGGCCTGGATTTCAATAACAGCATATGGCTGTTTCTTGACTCACCCATCAGAACAAATCTCATCTACACATGGGAAACTTGTACGATGGAGCTGTGTGAAATCCTCTCTTTAGGAGAACCCTTCAGGGCCCCAGTGCCACTGCTTCACCAAGGTATCCATAGACACAAAATCATATTAGGTCACATCCACGGGAGAGTCCATTTCAACTAAGCCTCCTAAGTTGCTCCCCCAGATCCAGCAGATCTAAAATGTCTTCTTGCTTGTAGACAATTGGAAAGTGAGGTGGTCTACCCAGCCATCCATCCTTAGAACCCTGCTCGGAATCGTTGTCCTGGAGCCAACCAACAGGTCTCAATTGTCCTGCAGAAGAATCTTTGCAGTTGGGAGCTTCTCACAAATTCCATCGTGGCAAAAACCCCATGGCCTCATGATCCACTCCCCCCTTCAAAAAGGGGCACTCAGGGACAGAATGTCCAACCTGAGAGATCGTCAGATCCTCACCCTGACTTCAGATGCACGAGATCTAGATTCAGGTCTGTAGATTGTGCCTGCCATATCATCACCCAGAAACCTAGGCCTAGCTTGCCTTCTCAGACTTATGTCCTCAGACTACTGGCCCAAAAGCCCTCCAGTTTGGCAATCCAGAACTACAGTGCAGCACTCTGCCTGCCTCCAGAAGAAAAACATTGCCCTCTGGGGCTACCCAGAAACCCCAAATGAGGAACAACCTGAACGCCATTCGGCTGTACCCCAAATATATAGGCTGACCTGGGCACTAAATCCCTTTCTGGCACACCCTGAGCCTGTACCTCCAGCCCCCACCCAGACAGCTGGCTGCACACTGAGCACATCGGACCCGTCATGGCCTTAGGTCATCATCTCTTCTCAACCTTGGTTTTAAGGCTTCAGAACCTAGACCTTATCTCCAATCACAGCCCGGGTTTGAAAATGATGCAGAAATCAGAACTCTTTCCCCATGGCAAGAAACCTAGTGGTTGGAATGTTGTCCAACTTCAGTGTAGGAGAAACTAGCAATCAACCTGAGGCCCCGCCCATCTTGAGAGCGACGAGGGCATAAACACGCATTGTGACCCTCAGCGTGAGTCCTGTCCTCTAGTAAGTCCTCACAGTGGCTGGACCATTAGATGTCATAATGGGCTTAACATGTCCCTAGGCCCCAATTTTTAACCAGATTTCTGGTTGTCCAGTCGCCCCTCCCCAGGGCTCTACTCTGGAATCCCTCATTTGGTGGGAGACCTGAGGTTGAAAAACAAATCAAAACAAATCAACAACAACAGACAACGGACTGCTTCCATCCCACAGAATGACCCAAAACTCTTTGGACGGATTCAAACCCCCAGAGTGTAAGACTCGTCCATTTCCCATGAAGTCACCCAGACATTCCACGACCATGAGTGACACGATATCCAGACACAAAAACTGAGCAAGAGCCTCACACTCGCCCATTTTTCATATCCCGAAGAGTTCTCCTCATGGTCTGTAGATCAGTCCTGCCATACCTATGACCCGAAACATAAACCGAGTTTGTGTTTTCAGAAAACTCTCCAAAGAGCCCTGGCATACACACCCTACAGGCTCAGACCCCTGGAGCCAAACCTGACGACTGTGCTTGCCCTCTCCAAGGGAATTTTATGTCTCCATTCCAATGGCCACAACCCTACTACGAAGATAAACCTCAAAAGTCCCTGGGCCATCCCAATATTTGTGGCATCCCAGAACAAACAGGGGCAATCTGGGCCCCTCTGAGCACCTACCGGCACTCAGACCCCTAGACTGATGTCCCCAGAAGTATAAAGGAACAAACAGGCCCCTAGGCACCTATCGGATCCATTGCTTTGGTTTCCAGGCATCTCTCCTCAGAGGCCTGGATTTCAATAACAGCATATGGGTGTTTCTTGACTCACCCATCAGAACAAATCTCATCTACACATAGGAAACTTGCACGGTGGACCTGTGTGAAAGCCTCTCTTTAGGAGAACCCTTCAAGGGCCCCAGTGCCACCGCTTCATTCCAAGGTCTCCATAGACACAAAATCATATTAGGTCACGTTCACAGGAGAGTCCATTTCAACTCAGCCTCCTCGGTTGCTCCCCCAGATCCAGCAGATCTGACCTGTCTTGTTGCTTGGAGACAATTGGAATGCGAGGTGGGCTACCCAGACATCCATCCTTAGAACCCTGCTCGGAATCGTTGTCCTGGAGCCAACCAACAGGTCTCAATTGTCCTGCAGAAGAATCTTTGCAGTTGGGAGCTTCTCACAACTCCCATCGTGGGAAAACCCCCATGGCCTCGTGATCCAACCCCCTTCAAGAAGGGGCCATCAGGGACAGAATGTCCTACCTGAGCGATCGTCTGATTCTCGCCCTGATTTCAGATGGACGAGATCTCGATTCAGGTCTGTAGATTGTGCCTGCCATATCCTCACCCAGAAACCTAGCCTAGGTTGGGTTCTCAGACATCCGTCCTCAGACTACTGAACCACAAACCCTCCAGTTTGGCAATACTGTACTACAATGCAGCACTCTGCCTGCCCTCCAGAAGAAAAACATTGCCCTCCGGGGCTACCCAGAAACCCCAAATGAGGATCAACCTGCACACCATTTGGCTCTACCCCAAATATATAGGCTGACCTGGGGACTAATGCCCTTTCTGACACAGTCTGAGCCTGGACCTCCTGGCCCCATCCAGACAGCTGGCCGCACACTGAGCACATCGGACCCGTCATGGCCTTAGGTCGTCATTTCTTCTCAACCTCGGTTTTCAGGCTTAGGAACCTAGACCTTATGTCCAATCACGGCCCGGGTTTGAAAATGATGCAGAAATCAGAACTCTTTCCCCATGGCAAGAAACCTTGTGGTTGGCATGTTGTCCAACGTTCAGTGTAGGAGAAACTAGCATTCACCCTGAGGCCCCGCCCATTCTTGAGAGCGACGAGGGCATAAACACGCATTGTGACCCTCAGCGTGAGTCCTGTCCTCTAGTAAGTCCTCACAGTGGCTGGACCATTAGATGTCATAATGGGCTTAACATGTCCCTAGGCCCCAATTTTTAACCAGATTTCCGGTTGTCCAGTCGCCCCTCCCCAGGGCTCTACTCTGGAATCCCTCATTTGGTGGGAGACCTGAGGTTGAAAAACAAATCAAAACAAATCAACAACAACAGACAACGGACTTCTTCCATACCACAGAATGACCCCAAACTCTTTGGACGGATTCAAACCCCCAGAGAGTAAGACACGTCCATTTCCCATGAATTCACGCAGAAATTCCACGACCATGAGTGACACGATACCCAGACACAAAAACTGAGCAAGAGCCTCACACTCGCCCTTTTTTCATATCCCGAAGAGTTCTCCTCATGGTCTGTAGATCAGTCCTGCCATACCTATGACCCGAAACATAAACCGAGTTTGTGTTTTCAGACAACTCTCCAAACAGCCCTGGCCTACACACCCTACAGGATCAGACCCCTGGAGCCAAACCTGACGACTGTGCTTGCCCTCTCCAAGGGAATTGTATGTCTCCATTCCAATGGCCACAACCCTACTACGAGGATAAACCTCCAAAGTCCCTGAGGCCATCCCAATATTTGTGGCTTCGCAGGACAAACAGGGGCAATCTGGGCCCCTCTGAGCACCTACCGGCACTCAAACACCTAGACTGATGTCCCCAGAAGTAAAAAGGAACAAACAGGCCCCTAGGCACCTATCGGATCCATTGCTTTCGTTTCCAGGCATCTCTCCTCAGAGGCCTGGATTTCAATAACAGCATATGGGTGTTTCTTGACTCACCCATCAGAACAAATCTCATCTACACATAGGAAACTTGCACGATGGAGCTGTGTGAAAGACTCTCTTTAGGAGAACCCTTCAGGGCCCCAGTGCCACCGCTTCATTCCAAATTCTCCATAGACACAAAATCATATTAGGTCACATTCACAGGAGAGTCCATTTCAACTCAGCCTCCTCGGTTGCTCCCCCAGATCCAGCAGATCTGACGTGTCTTGTTGCTTGGAGACAATTGGAATGCGAGGTGGGCTATCCAGCCATCCATCCTTAGAACCCTGCTCGGAATCGTTGTCCTGGAGCCAACCAACAGGTCTCAATTGTCCTGCAGAAGAATCTTTGCAGTTGGGAGCTTCTCACAACTCCCATCGTGGGAAAACCCCCATGGCCTCGTGATCCAACCCCCTTCAAGAAGGGGCCATCAGGGACAGAATGTCCTACCTGAGCGATCGTCTGATTCTCGCCCTGCCTTCAGATGGACGAAATCTCGATTCAGGTCTGTAGATTGTGCCTGCCATATCCTCACCCAGAAACCTAGCCTAGCTTGGGTTCTCAGACATCCGTCCTCAGACTACTGAACCACAAACCCTCCAGTTTGGCAATCCTGAACTACAATGCAGCACTCCGCCTGCCCTCCAGAAGAAAAACATTGCCCTCTGGGGCTACCCAGAAACCCCAAATGAGGATCAACCTGCACGCCACGGCTGTACCCCAAATATATAGGCTGACCTGGTCACTAATGCCCTTTCAGACACAGCCTGAGCCTGACCTCCTGGCCCCACCCAGACAGCTTGCCGCACACTGAGCACATCGGACCCGCCATGGCCTTAGGTCGTCATCTCTTCTCAACCTCGGTTTTCATGCTTCAGAACCCAGACCTTATCTCCAATCACTGCCGGGTTTGAAAATGATGCAGAAATCCGAACTCTTTCCCATGGCACGAAACCTTGTGGTTGGCATGTTGTCCAAGGTTCAGTGTAGTTGAAACCAGTGTGGGCCATTATGCCCCGCCCAAGCTTGCGGACCACATTGGTCACAAACACAATTTGTGACCTTCAGCCTGAGCCAAGTCCTCCGGTAAGGCCTCTCAGTGGCTGCATGGAGATACAGCATATTGTGCTTGCCATGCCCCTAGGCCCCAATTTTAACCATAGTTCGGGTTGTCCCTTCATTCTTCCCCAGGGCTCTGCTTTGGAATTCCTCTTTTGCTGGGACACCTGAGGTAACAAACCTGAAAGTAATCCTCCCATCCCACAGATTGACGAAAAACAATTGGGATCGGGCCCAATCCACAGAGAGCAAGATTCGTCCATGGCCGATGAGGCCTCCCCAACATTCCACGGCCATCGCTGATACAAAAACCAGAGACAAAAGCCTGAGCACGTGCCTCAGACTCGCTCATTCTTCATATCCTGAAGAGTTCTTCATATAAGAACCTACACGGAACTCGAATGCATCCGAAATATATAGTCTAACCTGGGCACTAATGCACTGTCTGACAACCTGTGCCCGGACCTCGTGACCAACACCCAGATAGCTGACCACACACTGAGCACATCAGACCCGCCAAGGCCTAAGGTCATCATCTCTTCACTACCTCAGGTTTCAGGCTTCAGAACCTAGACCTTATCTCCAATCACTGCCCAGGGGTGACTGTGATGCAGAAATCAGAACTCTTCCTTACCCATGGCAAGAAACCTTGTGGGTGGCATGTTGTCCAACGTTCAGTGTAGGAGAAAACAGCATTCAGCCTGAGACCCCGCCCATTCTTGAGTACGACGAGGGCATAAACACGCATTGTGACCCTCAGCGTGAGTCCTGTCCTCTAGTACATCCTCTCAGTGACTGGAAAATTAGATGTCATAATGGGCTTGACATGTCCCTAGGCCCCAAGTTTAACCCTGATTTCTGGTTGTCCATTCGCCCCTCCCCAAGGCTCTACTCTGGAATCCCTCATTTGGTGGGCCACCTGAGGTTGAAAAACAAAACAAAGCAAATCAACAACAACAGAACAACGGATTACTTTCGTCCCACAGAATGACCCCAAACTCTTTGGACAGGGCCAAACCCCCAGAGAGTAAGACTCGTCCATTTCCAATGAAGTCACCCGGAAATTTCACGACCATGAGTGACACGATATTTAGAGACAAAACCTTGAGCAAGAGCCTCACACTCACCTTTCTTTCATATCCCGAAGAGTTCTACCCATGGTCTGTAGATCAGTCCTGCCATAACTATGACCCGAATCATAAGCCGAGTTTGTGTTTTAAGACAACTTTTCAAACAGCCCTGGCCTACACACCCTACAGGCTCAGGCCCCTGGAGCCAAACCTGACGACTGTGCTTGCCCTCTCCAAGGGAATTGTATGTGCCCATTCCAATGACCACAACCCTACAAAGAGGATAAACCTCCAAAGTTGCTGAGGCCATCCCAATATTTGTGGCTTCCCAGGACAAACAGGGGCAATCTGTGCCGATTGAGAACCTACCTGCACTCAGACCCGTAGACTGATGTCCCCTGAGGTAAAAAGGAACGAACAGGCCCCTAGGCACCTATCGGATCCATTGCTTTCGTTTCCAGGCATCTCTCCTCAGAGGCCTGGATTTCAAAAACAGCATATGGCTGTTTCTTGACTCACCTATCAGAACAAATCTCATCTACACATGGGAAATTGCATGAAGGAGCTGTGTGAAAGCCTCTCTTTAGGAGAACCCTTCAGGGCCCTAGTGCCACCGCTTCATTCCAAGGTCTCCATAGACAAAAATCATATTAGGATACATCCACAGGAGAGTCCTTTTCAACTCAGCCTCCTCGGTTGCTCCCCCAGATCCAGCAGATCTAAACTGTCTCGTTGCTTGGAGACAATTGGAATGCGAGGTGGGCTACCCAGCCATCCATCCTAAGAACCCTGCTCGAATCGTTGTCCTGGAGCCAACGAACAGGTCTCAATTGTCCTGCAGAAGATCTTTGCAGTTGGGAGCTACTCACAACTCCCATCGTGGGAAAACCCCCATGGCCTCGTGTTCCACCCCCACTTCAAGAAGGGGCCATCAGGGACAAAATGTCCAACCTGAGTGATCGTCTGATCCTCGCCCTGACTTCAGATGCACGAGATCTCAATTCAGGTCTGTAGATTGTGCTTGCCATATCATCACCCAGAAACCTAGGCCAATCTTGGGTTCTCAGATTTCCGTCCTCAGACTACTGGCCCAAAAGCCCTCCAGTTCGGCAATACAGAACTACACTGCAGCACTCTGCCTGCCCTCCAGAAGAAAAACATTGACCTCTGGGGCTACCCAGAAACTCCAAATGAGGTCAACCTGCACGCCATTCGGCTGTACCCCAAATATATAGGCTGACCTGGGCACTAATGCCCTTTCTGACACAGCCTGAGCCTGGACCTCCTGGCCCCACCCAGACAGCTGGCCGCACACTGAGCACATCGGACCCGCCATGGCCTTAGGTCGTCATCTCTTCTCAACCTTGGTTTTCAGGCTTCAGAACCTAGACCTTATTTACAATCACGGCCCAGGTTTGAAAATGATGCAGAAATCAGAACTCTTACCCCATGGCAAGAAACCTTGTGTTGGCATTATGTCCAAGGTTCAGTGTTGTTGAAACCAGTGTGTCCCATGAGGCCCCGCCCATGCTTGCGGGCCACATTGGTCACAAACACACATTGTGACCCCTCACCCTGAGCCCAGTCCTCAGGTAAGGCCTCTCAGTGGCTGGATGGAGAGACAGCATATTGGGCAAGCCATACCCCTAGGCCCCAATTTTTAACCGTACTTTGGGTTGTCCCTTCACTCTTCCCCAGGGCTCTGCTTTGGAATTCCTCTTTTGGTGGGTCACCTGAGTTAAGAAACCTGAAAGGAGTCCTCCCATTCCACAGATTGACGAAAAACAATTGAGATTGGGCCAAATCCACAGAGAGCAAGATTCGTCCATGGCCCATGAGGCCTCCCCAACATTCCACGGCCATCGCTGATAAAAAATCCAGAGACAAAAGCCTGAGCACGCGCCTCAGACTCGCTCATTCCTCATATCCTGAAGAGTTCTTCAGATCAGAACCTACACGGCACTCGAATGCACCCAAAATATATAGTCTAAGCTGGGCACTAATGCACTGTCTGACAACCTGAGCTCGGAACTCGTGACCAACACCCAGACAGCTGACCGCACCCTGAGCACATCAGACCCGCCATGGCCTTAGGTCATGATGTCTTCCCTACCTCAGTTTTCAGGCTTCAGAACCTAGACCTTATCTCCAATCACTGCCCAGGGGTGACTGTGATGCAGAAATCAGAACTCTTCCTTACCCATGGCAAGAAACCTTGTGGTTGGCATGTTGTCCTACGTTTAGTGTAGGAGAAACCAGCATTCACACTGAGGCCCCGCCCATTCTTGAGTGAGACGAGGGCATAAAAATGCATTGTGACCCTCAGCGTGAGTCCTGTCCTCTAGTACGTCCTCTCAGTCGCTGGACCATTAGATGTCATAATGGGCTTGACATGTCCCTAGGCCCCAATTTTTAACCAGATTTCTATTTGTCAGGTCGCCCCTCCCCAGGGCTCTACTCTGGAATCCGTCATTTGGTGGAAAACCTGAGGATCAAAAACAAAACAAAACAAATCAAAAACAACAGAACAACGGACTTCTTCCATCGCACAGAATGACCCCAAAATCTTGGAACGGGGCCAAACCCCCAGAGAGTAACACTCGTCCATTTCCCATGAAGTCACCCGGAAATTTCACGACCATGAGTGACACGATATCCTGAGACAAATACTTGAGCAAGAGCCTCACACTCGCCATTTTTCATATCCCGAAGAGTTCTCCTCATGATCTGTAGATCAGTCCTGCCATACATGACCCGAAACATAAGCCGAGTTTGTGTTTCCAGACAACTGTCCAAACAGCCCAGGCCTACAAACCCTACAGCCTCAGGCACCTAGAGCCAACCTGACAACTGTGCTTGCCCTCTCCAAGGGAATTGTATGTGCCCATTCCAATGGCCACAACCCTACTAAGAGGATAAACCTCCAAAGTCCCTGAGGCCATCCCAATATTTATGGCTTCGCAGGACAAACAGGGGCAATCTGGGCCCATCTGAGCACCTAAGGGCACTCAGACACGTAGACTGATGACCCCAGGGGTAAAAAGGAACGATCAGGCCCCTAGGCACCTATCAGATCCATTGCTTGGTTTCGAGGCATCTCTCCTCAGAGGCCTGGATTTCAATAACAGCATATGGCTGTTTCTTGACTCACCTATCAGAACAAATCTCATCTACACATGGGAAACTTGCACGATGGAGCTGTGTGAAACCCTCTGTTTAGGAGAAACCTTCAGGGCCCCAGTGCCACTGCTTCATTGCAAGGTCTCCATAGACACAAAATCATATTAGGACACATCCACTGGCGAGTCAATTTCAACTGAGCTTCCTCGGTTGCTCCCCCAGATCCAGCAGATCCAACCTGTCTTGTTGCTTGGAGACAATTGGAAGGCGAGGTTGGCTACCCAGCCATCCATCCTTCGAACCCTGCTCGAAAACGTTGTCCTGGAGGCAACCAACATGTCTCAATTGTCCTGCAGAAGAATCTTTGCAGTTGGGAGCTTCTCACAACTCCGATCGTGGGAAAAACCCCATGGCCTCGTGATCCACCCCCTCTTCAAGAAGGGGCCATCAGGGACAGAATGTCCAACCTGAGTTATCGTCTGATCATCGCCCTGTCTTCAGATGCACGAGATCTCAATTCAGGTCTGTAGATTGTGGCGGCCATATCCTCACCCAGAAACTAGGCCAAGCTTGGGTTCTCAGACTTCCGTTCTCTGACTACTGGCCCACAAGCCCTCCAGTTTGGCAATCCTGAACTACAATGCAGCACTCTGCCTTCCTCCAGAAGAAAAACATTGCCCTCCGGGGCTACCCAGAAACCCCAAATGAGGATCAACCTGCACGCCATTTGGCTCTACCCCAAATATATAGGCTTACCTGGGCACTAATGCCCATTCTGGCACAGCCTGACCTGGATCTCCTGGCCCCACCCAGACGGCTGGCCGCACAGTGAGCAGATCGGACCCGCCATGGCCTTAGGTCGTCATTTCTTCTCAACCTCGGTTTTCAGGCTTCAGGACCTAGACCTTATCTCCAATCACGGCCCGGTTTGAAAATGATGCAGAAATCAGAACTCTTTCCCATGGCAAGAAACCTTGTGGTTGGCATATTGTCCAAGGTTCAGTGTAGTTGAAACCAGTGTGGCCCATGAGGCGCCGCCCATGCTTGGGGGCCACATTGGTCACAAACACACATTGTGACCCTCAGCCTGAGCCCAGTCCTCACGTAAGGCCTCTCAGTGGCTGGATGGAGAGACAGCATGTTGGGCTTGCCATGCCCCTAGGCCCCAATTTTTAACCGTACTTTGGGTTGTCCCTTCACTCTTCCCCAGGGCTCTGCTTTGGAATTCCTTTTTTGGTGGGACACCTGAGGCAACAAACCTGAAAGGAGTCCTCCCATCCCACAAATTGACGAAAAACAATTGGGATCGGGCCAAATCCACAGAAAGCAAGATTCGTCCATGGCCCATGAGGCCTCCCCAACATTCCACGGCCATCGCTGATTCAAAATCCAGAGAAAAAAGCCTGAGCACGCGCCTCAGACTCGCTCATTCTTCATATCCTGAAAAGTTCTTCAGATCAGAACCTACACGGCACTCGAAGGCACCCAAAATATATAGTCTAACCTGGGCACTAATGCACTGTCTGACAACCTGAGCCTGGACCTCGTGACCAACACCCAGACAGCTGACCGAACACTGAGCACATCAGACCCGCCATGTCCTTAGGTCATCATCTCTTCCCTACCTGAGTTTTCAGGATTCAGAACCTAGACCTTATCTCCAATCACTGCCCAGGGGTGACTGTGATGCAGAAATCAGAACTCTTCCTTACGCATGGCAAGAAACCTTGTGGTAGGCATGTTGTCCAACGTTCAGTTCGGAGAAACCAGCATTTACCCTTAGGCCCCGCCCATGCTTGAGTGCGACAAGGGCATAAACAGGCATTGTGACCCTCAGCGTGAGTCCTGTCCTCTAGTACGTCCTCTCTGTGGCTGGACCATTAGATGTCATATTGGGCTTGACATGTCCCTAGGCCCGAGTTTTGAACCAGATTTCTGGTTGTCCAGTCGCCCCTCCATAGTAATCTACTCTGGAATCCCTCATTTGGTGGGACACCTGAGGTTGAAAAACAAAACAAAACTAATCAAAAACAACAGAAAAACGGACTTCTTCCATCGGAATTCTTCCATCCCACAGAATGACCCCAAACTCTTTGGATGGGTCCAAACCCCCAGAGAGTAAGACTCGTCCATTTCCCATGAAGTCACCCGGAAATTTCACGACCATGAGTGACACGATATCCAGAGACAAAAACTTGAGCAAGAGCCTCACACTCGCCCTTTTTTCATATCCCGAAGAGTTCTCCTCATGGTCTGGAGATCAGTCCTGCCATACCTATGACCCGAAACATAAGCCGAGTTTGTGTTTTCAGAGAACTGTCCAAACAGCCCTGGCCTACACACCCTACAGGCTCAGGTCCCTGGAGCCAAAACTGACGACTGTGCTTGCCCTCTCCAAGGGAATTGTATGTGCCCATTCCAATGGCCACAAACCTACTAAGAAGATAAACCTCCAAAGTCCCTGCGGCCATCCCCATATTTGTGGCTTCGCAGGACAAACAGGGGCAATCTGGGCCCATCTGAGCACCTACCGGCACTCAGACACAGAGACTGATGTCCCCAGAGGCAAAAAGGAACGGACAGGCACGTAGGCACCTATGGGATCCATTGCTTTGGTTTCCAGGCATCTCTCCTCAGAGGCCTGGATTTCAATAACAGCATATGGCTGTTTCTTGACTCACGCATCAGAACAAATCTCATCTACACATGGGAAACTTGCACGATGGAGCTGTGTGAAAGCCTCTCTTTACGAGAACACTTCAGGGCCCTAGTGCCTCCGCTTCATTCCAAGGTCTCCAGAGACACAAAATCATATTAGAACACATCTACGGGGGAGTCCATTTCAACTCAGGTTCCTCGGTTTCTCCCCCAGATCCAGCAGATCTAACCTGTCTTGTTGCTTGGAGACAATTGGAATGCGTGGTGTGCTACCCAGCCATCCATCCTTGGAACCCTGCTCGGAATCGTTGTCCTGGAGCCAACCAACAGGTCTCAATTGTCCTGCAGAAGAATCTTTGCAGTTGGGAGCTTCTTACAACTCCCATCTGGGAAAACTCCCATGGCCTCGTGATTCACCCCCCCTTCAAGAAGGGGCCATCAGGGACAGAATGTCCAACCTGAGCGATCGTCTGATTCTCGCCCTGACTTCAGATGCACGAGATCTCGATTCAGGTCTGTAGATTGTGACTGCCATATCCTCACCCAGAAACCTAGGCATAGCTTGGCTTCTCAGACTTCCGTCCTCAGACTACTGGCCCACAGCCCTCCAGTTTGGCAATCTAGAACTACAATGCAGCACTCTTCCTGCCCTCCAGAAGAAAAACATTGAGCTCTGGGGTAACCCAGAAACCCCAATGAGGATTAACCTGCACGCGATCGGCTGTACCCCAAATATATAGGCTGACCTGGGCACTAATGCCCTTTCTGACACAGCCTGAGCCTGGACCTCCTGGCCCCACCCAGAAAGCTGGCCACACACTGAGCACATCGGAACCGCCTTGTCCTTATCGTCATCTCTTCTCAACCTCGGTTTTCTGGCTTCAGAACCTAGACCTTATCTCCAATCATGGCCCGGTTTTGAAAATGATGCAGAAATCAGAACTCTTTCCCCATGGCAAGAAACCTTGAGGTTGAAATGTTGTCCAAGGTTCAGTGTAGTTGAAACCAGTGTGGCCCATGAGTCCCCTCCCATGCTTGCGGTCCACATTGGTCACAAACACACAATGTGACCTTCAGCCTGAGCCCAGTCTTCAGGTAAGGCCTCTCAGTGGCTGGATGGAGAAAGAGCATATTGGGCGTGCCATGACACTAGGCCCCAATTTTTAACCATATTTCGGGTTGTCCCTTCAATCTTCCCCAGGGCTCTGCTTTGGAATTCCACTTTTGGTGGGACACCTGAGGTAACAAACCTGAAAAGAGTCCACCCATCCCACAGATTGAAGAAAACAATAGGGATCGGGCTAAATCCACAGAGAGCAAGGTTCGTCCATGGCCCATGAGGCCTCCCCAACATTCCACGGCCATTGCTGATACAAAATCCAGAGACAAAAGCCTGAGCACACGCCTCAGACTCGCTCATTCTTCATATCCTGAAGAGTTCTTCAGATCAAACCTACACGGCACTCGAATGCACCCAAAATATGTAGTCTAACCTGGGCACTAATGCACTGTCTGACAACCTGAGCCCGGAACTCGTGACCAACACCCAGACAGCTGACCGCACACTGAGCACATCAGACCCGCCATGGCCTTAGGTCATCATCTCTTCCCTACCTTGGGAATTCTGGAGCCACTATGTGGCACTGTGTCTTCCTTCCAGAAGAAAAACTTTGCCCTCTGGGCTACCCAGTAATCACAAATGTGTATTAACCTGCACGAAACTCGACTGCACCCCAATGATACTGTCTAGCTTGGGCACTAATTCCCTGTCTGCCACAGCCTGAGCCTGCACCTCCCAACCCACACTCAACAGCTGGCCGAACACTGAGCACATCAGTCACACCATGGCCTTAGGTCTTCATCTCTTCCCAACCTCTGTTTTCAGGCTTCAGAACCTAGACCTTAAATCCAATCACAGTCCAGGAGTGAAAGTGTTGCAGAAATTAGAACTCCTTCTTCCCCATGGCCAGAAAACTTGTGGTTGCCATATTGTGCAATGTTCAGTGTAGGAGAAACCAGCATGGTACATTAGGCCACGCCCTGACTTGAGGGGCTCCTTGGGCACAAAAACACATTGTGAAACTCAATGTGAGCCCTATGCTCAAGGAAGGCCTCTCAGTGTCTGGACCAAGAGCCCACATATGGGGCTTGCCAGGTTCTTAGGTCCCAATGTTAACCAGAGTTCTGGTTGTCCAGTCGCCCCTCCCCAGGACTCTGCTGTGGAATCCCTCTTTTGATGGTCCACCTGAGGTAAAAAACAAACAAAAAAAAAAAAAAAAAAAAAAAAAAACAGAAAGGCCTCCTCCCTTCCCACAGAATGACCCCAAACTCTTGGGATTGGGTCAAATCGCCAGAAAGGGAGCCTCATCGATGGCCCATGAGGACACCCGGACATTCCATGGAAATCAATGACACATATCCAGAAAAAAATAAGCATGAGCAAGCACCTCACTTTCGCCCTTTGTTCATATCCCGAAGAGTTCTCCTCACGGTCTATATATCGGGCCGGCCATACCTACAGACCCAAACCTAAGTGGAGTTTGTGTTTTCAGACTTTTGTCCAAATAGCCCTGGACCACACACGCTCCACACTTGGGTCCCTGGAGCCACACCTCAGGACTGTGCTTCCCTTTCAAGAGAATTCTTCCCATTCCATTGGCCACAACCTTGCAAATTAGGAAAAACCTCCAAAATTACCGAGGCCATCCCAATAGTGTAGGCCGCCCAGGACAAACAGGTGTGATCTCAAACCAGCTGAGCAACTACCTCCACTCAGACAAAAGATGTCCCCAGAGAAGAATATTGAACCGGACAGGCCCCTAGGCCCTAATCAGATCCATTGCTTTGGTTTCCAGGCATCTCTCCTCAGAGGCCTCATTTCCAATACCAGCAAATGGTGGTTTCCTGAGGCACCAATAAGAACAAATCTCGTCTCCCCATGGAAAACTTGCTCATTGGAGCTTTGTTATCACCTCTGGTTAGGAGAATCCTTCAGGGCCCTGGTGTCACTGCCCCATACCAAGGTCTCAATGGACTCAAACCAACATTAAGACCATCCTCAGGAAAGTCCATTTCAACTCATTTAAGACCATTCTCAGGAAAGTCCATTCCAACTCAGCCCCCTCTGATGCTACCCCAAGCCAGCAGATCAAACGTTTCTTGTTTCTAGGAGACAATTGGAATTGAGGCTGTCTGCCCAGGCATCCGTACGTAGAACCCTGTTCTGGAAAAATACCTTATGAGACGTCCTGGAGCCATCCAAAAAATCTTAATTGTCCCACAGAAGGAATCCTTGCGGTTTGGAGCATCTCACAACTCTAATAGTGGGAAAACCCCCATGGCCTCATAATGCCCCGCCCTTCATGAAGGGGCCAACATGGACAGAAACTCCAACCTGAGCCAAAGTCTGATCCTCGACCTGACTTCAGACTCATGAGATCTCAATTCAGCTCTGCAGAGTGTGCCTGCCATGTCTATTCCCCGAAACCTAAGCCTACCTTGTGTTCTCAGACTTCCGTCCTCACTCTCCTGGCCCACAAGCCCTCCAGTTTGGGAATTCCGAAGCCACAATGCAGCACTCTGCCTGCCCTCCAGAAGAAAAACTTTGCCCTATGCTGCTAATAAGAAACCCCAAATGATTATCAAATGCATGCCACTCGACTGTAAAGCAATTATACAGCCTACCCTGAATACTAATGCCCTGTCTGGCACAGCCTGAGACAAGACATCCCAAACGACACCTAGACAGCTGGCTCCAACCTGGACACAAGGGACCCGCTATGGCTGTAGTTCGTCATCACTTCCCAACCTCGGTTTTCAGGCTTCAGAAACTAGACCTTATCTCCAATCACTGCCCAGGGGTGAACGTGATGCAGAAATTAGAATTCCTCCTTCCCCATGGCCAGAAACCTT
The DNA here is from genome assembly GCF_011764305.1 of Mustela putorius furo. Lineage (NCBI taxonomy): Eukaryota > Metazoa > Chordata > Mammalia > Carnivora > Mustelidae > Mustela > Mustela putorius. The sequence continues at coordinate 78,608 of NW_025422354.1, read as the reverse complement.
GTGGTTGGCATGTTGTCCAACGTTCAATGTGGGAAAACCTGCATTGTCGGAAAGGCCACGCCAGGGCTTGAGGGCCGCCTAGGGCACAGACATGCATTGTGACCTGTAGCGTGAGTCCCGTATTAAAGTAACGCCTCTCAGTGACTGGACCAAGATCCTGCCTATGGGACTTGTCATATCCATAGGCCCCCAGGCTTAACCAGAGAGCGAGTATTCCAGTTGTCAGTACCCACTGCTATGCTCCAGAATCCTTCTAATGGGGGACACATGAAGCAGAAATCAGGACTCTTCCCTTCCCACAGAATGACCCCAAACTCTTGGGGGCTGGACAAACTAGCAGAGAGGGAGACTTCTACGACCCATGAGGCAACTCCTACACTAAACGGCCATTGTGGACAAAATATCCAGAGACAAAAGACTGAGCGACTGCCTCCCTCTCACCCTTCTTTCATATCCAGAGGAGCTCCCCTCACGGACTGTAGATCAGGCCTGCCATAACCTCGGCCCCAAACCTGAGCTGAGTTTGGGTTTTTGGATGTCTGTCTGCACAGCCGTGGCCCACACCGCCTCCAGGCTGGGGTCTCTGGAGCCACACCACCGAACTGTGCCTGCTCTCTCCTAAGAAACTGCCCATTCCATTGGCCACAACTCTATAAAATAGTAGAAACCTCAAGGTCCCCAAGGACATCCCACTACCGCAAGCCGCACAGGACAAACAGGGGCATTATGACACCAGCTGAGCAACTACTAACTCCATGCAGACACACAGACTGATATCCGAAGAGACGGAAGATTGAACCAGACAGGCCCCTAGGCCCTGTTATGAACTCTTGCTTTGGTGTCCAGGTATCACTCCTCAGAGGCCTGGGTTCGAAGACCAGCATATGGGGCTATCCTGAGGCACCAGACAGAACACCTCTCATCTCCACATGGAAAGCTTCCTTGTTGGAGTTGTGTCAAACCCTTCGGGTTGGAGAATCCTGCAGAGTCCCTTAGCTACTGCCACATTCCAAGGTCTCCATGGCCACCAACCCACATTATGATTCATCCTCAGGAAAGTCCATTTAAACTCAGCCTTCTGGGTAGCTCACCCAAGAGCCCGCAGATTGAGCGTGCCTTGTTTCGACCAGGCAATGGGAAGGTGAGTTGGCGTTTCTCGGCATCCATGCTTAGGCCCCTGCTCTCGAGTCTTTCTGTATGGGGCATCCTGGAACCATCCAATAGTACTCGACTGTCCTGAAGAAAAACGTTGCTCTATGGGGATCTCCGTAAACCCCAAATGAGGATCAACCTGCTCGGTTCTCGACATCACCCCAATTGGATTGTCTGGGTTGTCCATTCATCCCTCCCCAGAGCTCTGCTTTGATATCCCTCTTTTGGTGGGACACCTGAGGTAACAAAACTAAAAGGACTCCTCCCATCCTTCAGATTGACCCAAAACAATTGGGATTGGACCAAATTCACAGAGAGGAAGTCTCGTCCATGGCCCATGAGGCCTCCCTGAGATTCCACAGCCATCGTTGAAAACAAATCCAGAGACAAAAGTCTGAGCAAGCGCCTCACACTCACTCTTTTGTCGTATCCCGAAGAGTTCTCCTCACGGTCTGTAGATCGGGCCTGTCATACCTACTTCCCAAACCTAAGCCAAGTTTGTGTTTTCAGACTTCTGTCCCCACATTCCTGGCACACAGACCCTTCATGCTGGGCCCCTGGAGCCACACATCAGGACTGTGCCTGTCCATACCACGGGAATTCTGCCCATTCCATTGTCCACAATCGTACAAATTTTGAAAAACCTCCAGAGTCCCCAAGGACATCCCAATAATGTAGGCCGCCCAGGACAAACAAGGGTCATCTGAAACCAGCTGAGCATCTACCTCTACTCAGCGTAGATGGATGTCCCCAGAGAAGAAGATTGAATCAGACAGGCCCCTAGGCCTGAATCAGATTCATTTATTTCGGTTACAGGTATCTCTTCTCTGAGGCCTGGTTTCCAATATTAGCATATGTGGATTTCATGAGGCAGCAATCAGAGCAAATCTCTTCTCCACATGGGAAAATTATCCTTTGAAGATGTCTCAAAACCTCCAGTTAGGAGAATTCTTCAGGGCCTGTGTGCCACTGCCCCATTACAAGGTCTCCATAGACAACAAAAACACATTAGGACCCATCCACAGGAGAGTCCATTTCAACTGAGCATATTCAGTTACTCCGCGAGATCCAGCAGATCTAACTTGTCTTCTTGCTAGGATACAATTGGAATGTGAGGTGGCCTACCCCGCCATCCATCCTTAAAACCCTGCTCGGAATCGTTGGCCTGGAGCCAACCAACAGGTCTCAATTGTCCTGCAGAAGAATCTTTGCAGTTGGGAGCTTCTCAGAACTCCCATCGTGAGAGAACCCCCATGGCCACATGATCCCCCCACCTTCATAAAGGGACCATCAGGGACATAAGGTCCAACCTGAGCGATCGTCTGTTCCTCACCCTGACTTCAGATGCACGAGATCTCGGTTCAGGTCTGTAGATTGTGCCTGCCATGTCCTCACCCAGAAACCTAAGCCTTGCTTGTGTCCTCAGACTTCTGTCCACAGACTACTGGCTCACAAGCCCTCCAGTTTGGCAATCCAGAACTACAATGCAGCACTCTACCTGCCCTGCAAAGAAATACATTGCCCTCTGGGGCTACCTAGAAACCCCAAATGAAAATAAACCTGCACGACACTTGGCTATACCCAAAATATACAGGATGACCTGGGCAATAATGCCCTTTCTGACACAGCCTGGGCCTGGACCGCCTACGCCCACTCAGACAGCTGGCTATAAACTGAGAACATCAGATCCCCCATGGCCTTAGGTCGTTATCCCTTCCCAACCTCAGTTTTCAGGCTTCAGAACCTAGACCTTATCTCCAATCACTGCCCAGATTTGAAAATAATGCAGAAATCAGAACTCCTTCCCGATGGCACGAAAACTTGTGGTTGGCTTGAGGTACAACGTTCAGTGTAGTGGAAACCAGTGTTTCCCTTGAGGCTCCGCCATTGCTAGAGGGCAAGATAGGTAGCAAACACACATTGTGACCCTCAGCCTTAGCCCAGTCCACAGGTAAGGCCTCTCAGTGGCTGGATGAAGAGACAGCATATTGGGCTTGCCATGCCCCTAGGCCCCAATTTTTAGCCATAGTTCGTGTTGTCCCTTCACTCTTCCCCAGGGCTCTGTTTGGAATTCCTCTTTTGGAGGGACACCTGATGTAACAACCCTGAAAGGAGTCCTCTATCCAACAGATTGACGAAAAACAATTGGGATCGGGCGAAATCCACAGAGAGCAAGATTCGTCCATGGCCCATGAGGCCTCCTCGACATTCCACGGCCATCGCTGATACAAAATCCAGAGACAAAAGCCTAAGCAAGCGCCTCAGACTCGTCCTATATTCATATCCTGAAGATGTCTTCTCATGGTTTGTAGACCGTGCCTGCCATACCTACGTCCCCAAACCTAAGCTGAGTTTGTGTTTTCAGACTTCTGTCCTCAAAGTCCTGGGCCACATATCCTCCAGGCTGGGGACCCTGGAGCCACAAATTAGGACTGTGCCTACCCAATTCATGGGAATTCTGCCCATTCCATTGTCCAAAATCGTACAAATTAGGAGAACCCTCCAAAGTCCCTGATGCCATCCCAATAGTATAGGTCGCCCGGGACAAAAAAGGGCAGTCTGACACCAGCTGAGCATCTACCTCCACTCATACCCTAGATGGATGTCCCCAGAGAAGAAGATTGAACCAGACAGGACCCTAGGCCAAAATCGGATCCATTGCTTTGGTTTACAGGCATGTCTCCTCAAAACCCTGGATTCCAATACCAGCATTGGGGTTTTCCTGAGACACCCATCAGAACAAACCTCGTCACCACAGGGAAACTTGTGCATGGGAGCTATGTCAAAAGCTAAGGAGAATACTTTAGGGTCCCGGTGCCACCGCCCCATTCCAAGGCCCTCATGGACACGAAGACACATTAGACCCATCCTCAGGAAAGTCCATTTCAACTCAGCCACTCCAGTTGCTCCCGCAGAGCCATCAGATCTAAACTCTCTTGTCGCTAGGAGACAATTGGAATGCGAGGCGGGCTTCCCAGGCATCCATCCTCGAACGTTGGTCTGGAATCATCCATAGGGGATGTCCTGGAGCTGTCCAACAGGTCTCAATTATCCCGCAGAAGGAATCCTTGGAGGGGGCATCCCACCACTCCCAACGTGGGAAAACCTCCACGCTCTCGAGAATCCGCTCCCTTTATGAAGGGGCCGTCATGAACAGAAAATCCAAGCCGAGCCAACATCTGATCCTCGCTGTGACTTCAGATGCATGAGATATTGCTTCAGATCTTCAGGGGGTACATGCCGTGCCCTCGCCCTGAAACCCAAGTCTAGCTGTCCCTAGGACCCAATTGTAATCAGATTTCTCGTTGTCAAATCGCCCCTCCCCAGGGCTCTACTCTGGAATACCTCATTTGGTGGGACTCCTGAGTTTGAAAAACAAAACAAAACAAAACAACAACAACAAAAAACGGACTTCTTCCGTCCCACAGAATGACCCCAAACTCTTTGGATTGGGCCAAACCCCCAGGGACTAAGACTCGTCCATTTCCCATGAAGTCACCCGGAAATTTCATGACCATGAATGGCATGATATCCAGAGATAAATACTTGAGCAAGAGCCTCACACTCGCCTTTTTTTCATATCCCGAAGAGTTCTCCTCATGGTCTGTAGATCAGTCCTGCCATACCTATGACCCGAAACATAAGCCGAGTTTCTGTTTTCGGACAACTGTCCAAAGAGCCCTGGCCTACACAGCCTACATGCTTAGGCCCCTGGAGCCAAGCTGAGGAATGTACTTGCCCTCTCCAAGGGAAATCTGTGTGCCCATTCCAAAGGACACAGCGCTACTAATAGGATAAATCTCCAAAGTCCCTGAGGCCATCCCAATAGTGGTGGCTTCACAGGACAAACAGGAGCTATCTGAGACCATCTGAGACCTACCTGCACTCAGACTTGTAGATTGATATCCCCAGAAGTAAAAAGGAACGAAAAGGCCCCTAGGTCCTAATTGGATCCATTGCTTTTCTTTCCAGGCATCTCTCCTCAGAGGCCTGGATTTCAGTACCAGCATATGGCTGTTTCTTGACTCACCCACCAGAACAAATCTCACCTACATATGGGAAACTTGCACGTGGGAGTGATGTCAAAGCCTCTGTTTAGGAGAACCCTTCATGTCCCCAGTGCCACCGCGTCATTCCAAGGTATCCATAGACACAAAAACACATTAGGACGCATCCACAGGAGAGTCTATTTCAACTCAGCGTATTCGGTTGCTCCGCGAGATCCTGGAGATCTAACTTCTCTTGTTGCTAGGAGACAATTGGAATGCGAGGTGGGCTACCCAGCCATCCATCCTTAGAACCCTGTTCGGAATCGTTAGCCTGGAGCCAACCAACAGGTCTCAATTCTCCTGCAGAAGAATATGTGAAGTTGGGAGCTTCTCACAACTCCCATCGTGAGAAAACACCCATGGCCTCGTGATCCCCCCCAACTTCATGAGGTGGCCCTCAGGGACATAAGGTCCAAACTGAGCGATCGTCTGATCCTCACCATGACTTCAGATGCACGAGATCTCGGGTCAGATCTGTAGATTGTGCCTGCCATGTCCTCACCCAGAAACCTAAGCCTACCTTGTGTCCTCAGACTTCCATCCTCAGATTAATGGCCCCCAAGCACTCCAGTTTGGCAATCCAGAATTATAAAGCAGCACTCTGCCTGCCCTCCAGAAGAAAAACATAGCCTTCTGGGGCTACCCAGAAACCCCAAATGAAGATCAACCTGCACGCCACTTGGCTGTACCCAAAATATATATGCTGACCTGGGCAATAATGCCCTTTCTGACAGAGGCTGAGCCTGGACCTCCTGGCACCACCCATACAGCTGGCCGCTCACTGAGCACATGGGACCAGCCATTGCCTTAGGTACTTATCCCTTCCCAGCCTCGGTTTTCAGGATTTAGAACCTAGGCCTTATCTCCAATCACTGCCCATGTTTGAAAATGATGCAGAAATCAGAACTCTTTCCCGATGGCAAGAAACCTTGTGGTAGGCTTGTTGTAAAATTTTCAGTGTAGTGGATACCAGTGTGTCCAATGAGGCCCCACCATTGCTCGTGGGCCACATAGGTGGCAAACACACATTGTGACCCTCAGCCTTAGCCCAGTCCTCAGGTAAGGCCTCTCAGTGGCTGGATGAAGAGACAGCATATTGGGCTTGCCATGCCCCTAGACCCCGATTTTTAACAATAGTTCGGGTTGTCCCTTCACTCTTCCCCAGGGCTCTGCTTTGGAACTCCTCTTTTGGTGGGACACCTGATGTAACAACCCTGAAAGGAGTACTCCATCCAACAGATTGACGAAAAACAATTGGGATTGGGCCAAATCCACAGAGAGCAAGATTCGTCCATGGCCCATGAGGCCTCCTCCACATTCCACGGCCATCGCTGAAACAAACTCCAGAGACAAAAGCCTGATCAAGCGCTTCAGACTCGCACTATCTTCATATCCTGAAGATGTCTTCTCATGGTTTGTAGATCAGGCCTGCCATACCTATGTCCCCAAACATAAGCTGAGTTTGTGTTTTCAGGCTTCTGTCCTCAAAGTCCTGGGCCACACACCATCCAGGCTGGGGACCCTGGAGCCACACATTAGGACTGTGCCTACCCAATCCATGGGAATTCTGCCCATTCCATTGTCCAAAATCGTTCAAATTAGGAGAACCCTCCAAAGTCCCTGAGGCCATCCCAATAGTATAGGTCGCCCGGGACAAAAAAGTTCAGTCTGTCACCAGCTGAGCATCTACCTCCACCCATACCCTAGATGGATGTCCCCAGAGAAGAAGATTGACCAGACAGGACTCTAGGCCAAAATCGGATCCATTGCTTTGGTTTACAGGCATGTCTCCTCAAAACCCTGGATTCCAATACAAGCATTGGGGTTTTCCTGAGGCACCCATCAGAACAATCCTCGTCTCCACAAGGAAACTTGTGCATGGGAGCCATGTCAAAAGCTGAGGAGAATACTTCAGGGTCCCGGTGCCACCGCCGCATTCCAAGGCCGTCATGGACACAAACACACATTAGACCCATCCTCAGGAAAGTCCATTTCAACTCAGCCAACCCGGTTGCTCCCGCAGAGCCATCAGATCTAAACTCTCTTGTCGCTAGGAGACAATTGGAATGTGAGGCGGGCTTCCAAGGCATCCATCCTCGAACGTTGGTCTATACTCATCCATATGGGATATTCTGGAACTGTCCAGCAGGTCTCAATTGTCCCTCACAAGGAATCCTTGGAGGGGGCATCCCACCACTCCCAATGTGGGAAAACCTCCACGCTCTCGAGAATCCGCTCCCTTCATGAAGGGGCCGTCATGAACAGAAAATCCAAGCTGAGCCAACATCTGATCCTCGCTCTGACTTCAGATGCATGAGATATTGCTTCAGATCTTCAGGAGGTACATGCCGTGCCCTCGCCCTGAATCCGAATTCTAGCTGGTGTTCTCAGACTTCCGTTCTCACAGTCACTGCCCAGGTTTGAAAATGTTGCAGAAATCAGAACTGACCCTCGCAGTGACTTCAGATGCACGAGATCTCGATTCAGGTCTGTAGATTGTGCCTGCCTTATCCTCACCCAGAAACCTAGGCCTAGCTTGGATTCTCAGACTTATGTCCTCAGACTACTGACCCATAACCCTCCAGTTTGGCAATCCAGAACTACAATGCAGCACTCTGCCTGCCCCCCAGAAGAAAAACATTGCCCTCTGGGGCTACCCAGAAACCCCAAATGAGGATCAACCTGCACGCCATTCGGATGTACCCCAAATATATAGGCTGACCTGGTCACTAATGCCCTTTCTGACACAGCCTGAGCCTGGACCTCCTGGCCCCACCCAGACAGCTGGCCGCACACTGAGCACATCGGACCCGCCATGGCCTTAGGTCATCATCTCTACTCAACCTCTGTTTTCAGGCTTCAGAACCTAGACCTTGTCTCCAATCACGGCCTGGGTTTGAAAATGATGCAGAAATCAGAACTCTTTCCCCATGGCAAGAAACCTTGTGGTTGGCATGTTGTCCAAGGTTCAGTGTTGTTGAAACCAGTGTGGCCCATGAGGCCCCGCCCATGCACGGGCCATATTGGTCACAAACACACATTTTGATCCTCAGCCTAGGCCAAGTCCTCAGGTAAGGCCTCTCAGTGGCTGGATGGAGAGACAGCATATTGGGCTTGCCATGCCCCTAGGCCCCAATTTTTAACCATAGTTCGGGTTGTGTCTTCACTGTTCCCCAGGGCTCTGCATTGGAATTCCTCTTTTGGGGGGACACCTGATGTATCAAACATGAAAGGAGTCCTCCCAACCCACAGATTGAAGAAAAACAATTGGGATCGGGCCAAATCCACAGAGAGCAAGATTCGTCCATGGCCCATGATGCCTCCCCGACATTCCACGGCCATCGCTGATACAAAATCCAGAGACAAAAGCCTGAGCACGCGCCTGAGACACGCCATTCTTCATATCCTGAAGAGTTCTTCAGATAAGAACCTACAAGATACTCGAATGCACCCAAAATATATAGTCTAACCTGGGCACTAATGCACTGTCTGACAACCTGAGCCCGGTCCTCGTGACCAACACCCAGACAGCTGACCGCACACTGAGCACATCAGACCCGCCATGGCCTTAGGTTATCATCTCTTCCCTACCTCAGTTTTCAGGATTCAGAACCTAGACCTTATCTCTAATCACTGCCCAGGGCTGACTGTGATGCAGAAATCAGAACTCTTCCTTACCCATGGCAAGAAACCTTGTGGTTGGCATGTTGTCCAACGTTCAGTGTAGGAAAAACCAGCATTCACCCTGAGGCCCCGCCCATTCTTGAGTGCGACGAGGGCATAAACACGCATTGTGACCCTCAGCGTGAGTCCTGTCCTCTAGTACGTCCTCTCAGTGGCTGGACCATTAGATGTCATCATGGGCTTAACATGTCCCTAGGCCCCAATTTTTAACCAGATTTCTGGTTGTCCACTCGCCCCTCCCCAGGGCTCTACTCTGGAATCCCTCATTTGTTGGGACACCTGAGGTTGAAAAACAATACAAAAGAAATCAACAACAGAACAACGGACTTCTTCCATCCCACAGAATGACTCCAAACTCTTTGGACGGGGCCAAACCCCCAGAGAGTAAGACTCGTCCATTTCCCATGAAGTCACCCGGAAATTTCTCGACCATGAATGACACGATATCCAGAGACAAAAACTTGAGCAAGAGCCTCACACTCGCCCTTTTTTCATATCCCGAAGAGTTCTCCTCATGGTCTGTAGATCAGTCCTGCCATACCTATGACCCGAAACATAAGCCGAGTTTGTGTTTTCAGACAACTGTCCACACAGCCGTGGCCTACACATCCCTCAGGCTCAGGCCCCTGGAGCCAAACCTGACGACTGTGCTTGCCCTCTCCAAGGGAATTGTGTGTGCCCATTCCAATGGCCACAACCCAACTAAGAGGATAAACCTCCAAAGTCCCTGAGGCCATCCCAATATTTGTGGCTTCCCAGGACAAACAGGGGCAATCTGGGCCCATCTGAGCACCTACCGGCACTCAGACCCGTAGACTGATGTCCCCAGACGTAAAAAGGAACGAACAGGCCCCTAGGCACATATCCGATCCATTGCTTTGGTTTCCAGGCATCTCTCCTCAGAGGAATGGATTTCAATAACAGCATATGGCTGTTTCTTCACTCACCCATCAGAACAAATCTCATCTACACATGGGAAACTTGCACGATGGAGCTGTGTGAAAGCCTCTCTTTAGGAGAACCCTTCAGGGCTCCAGTGCCACCGCTTCATTCCAAGGTCTCCATAGACATATTATCATATTAGGACACATCCACGGGAGAGTCCATTTCAACTCAGCCTCCTCGGTTGCTCCCCCAGATCCAGCAGATCTAACCTGTCTTGTTGCTTGCAGACAATTGGAATGCGAGATGGGCTACCCAGCCATCCATCCTTAGAACCCTGCTCGGAATCGTTGTCCTGGAGCCAACCAACAGGTCTCAATTGTCCTGCAGAAGAACCTTTGCAGTTGGGAGCTTCTCACAACTCCCATCGTGGGAAAACCCGCATGGCCTCGTGATCCACGCCCCCCTTCAAGAAGGGGCCATCAGGGACAGAATGTCCAACCTGAGCGATCGTCTGATCCTCGCCCCAACTTCAGATGCACGAGATCTAGATTCAGGTCTCACCCAGAAACGTAGGCCTAGCTTGGGTTCTCAGACTTCCGTCCTCCAACTACTGGCCCACAAGCCCTCCACTTCGGCAATCCGGAACTACAATGCAACACTCTGCCTGCCCTCCAGAAGAAAAACATTGCCGTCTGGGGCTACCCAGAAACCCCAAATGAGATTCCACCTGCACGCCATTCGGCTCAACCCCAAATATATAGGCTGACCTAGGTACTAATGCCCTTTCTGAGACAGCCTGAGTCTGGACATCCTGGCCCCACCCAGACAGCTGGCCGCACACTGTGCTCATATGACCTGCCATGGCCTTAGGTCTTCATCTCTTCTCAATCTCGGGTTTCAGGCTTCAGAACCTAGACATTATCTCCAATCACGGCCCGGGTTTGAAAATGATGCAGAATTCAGAACGGTTTCCGCATGGCAAGAAACCTTGTGTTTGGCATGTTGTCCAAGGTTCAATGTACTTGAAACAAGTGTGGCCCATGAGGCCCCGCCCATGCTTGCGGGCCACATTGGTCACAAACACACATTGTGACCCTCAGCCTGAGCCTAGTCCTCAGGTAAGGCCTCTCAGTGGCTGGATGGAGAGACAGCATATTGGGCTTGCCATGCCCCTAGGCCCCAATTTTTAACCATAGTTCGGGTTGTCCCTTCACTCTTCCCCAGGGCTCTGATTTGGAATTCCTCTTTTGGTCGGACACCTGAGGTAACAAACCTGAAGGGAGTCCTCCCATCCCACAGATTGACGAAAAACAATTGGGATCGAGCCAAGTCCACAGAGAGCAAGATTCGTCCATGGCCCATGAGGCCTCCCCAACATTCCACGGCCATCGCTGATACAAAATCCAGAGACAAAAGCCTGAGCACACGCCTCAGACTCGCTCATTCTTCATATCCTGAAGAGTTCTTCAGATAAGAACCTACACGTCACTCGAAGGCACCCAAAATATATAGTCTAACCTGGGAACAAATGCACTGTCTGACAACCTGAGCCCGGACCTTGTGACCAACACCCAGACAGCTGACCGCACACTGAGCACATCAGACCCGCCACGGCCTTAGGTCATCATCTCTTACCTACCTCAGTTTTCAGTCTTCAAAACCTAGACCTTATCTCCAATCACTTCCCAGGGGTGACTATGATGCAGAAATCAGAACTCTTCCTTACCCAAGGCAAGAAACCATGTGGTTGGCATGTTGTCCAACGTTCAGTGTAGGAGAAACCAGCATTCACCCTGACGCCCCGCCCATTCTTGAGTGCGACGAGGGCATAAACACGCATTGTGACCCTCAGTGTGAGTCCTGTCTTCTAGTACGTCCTCTCAGTGGCTGGACCATTAGATGTCATAATGGGCTTGACATGTCCCTAGGCCCCAATTTTTAACCAGATTTCTGGTTGTCCAGTCGCCCCTCCCAGGGCTCTACTCTGGAATCCCTCATTTGCTGGGACACCTGAGGTTGAAAAACAAAACAAAACAAATCAATAACAACAGAACAACGGACTTCTTCCATCCCACAGAATGACCCCAAACTCTTTGGACGGGGCCAAACCCCCAGAGAGTAAGACTCATCCATTACCCATGAAGTCACCCGGAAATTTCACGAACATGTGTGACACGATAACCAGAGATAAAAACTTGAGCAAGAGCCTCACACTCGCCCTATTTTCATATCCCGAAGAGTTCTCCTCATGGTCTGTAGATCAGTCCTGCCATACCTATTGATGAAGTTCTAGAACCTAGGTGAGGTTTGGTGGGCTGAGTTCCGGAGCCGATGACCAAGAAAGAATTCTTGAGACATCTTTGGTGTAAAATGGTAGTTTATTAAAGCACGGGGACAGGACCCGTGGGCAGGCAGAGATGCGGCCGCCCCGGGTTGTGAGGGGTGGTTGGTTATATACGCAGGAGTTGGGTAGGTGAGGACAAAGGGGTATTCAGAAGGGCTATTGGGGCAAAGAATACTATCAGGATATTGAAGGCTTAGTTACTATCAAGTAAAGACAATTGAGAGTCTCCTGGTGGAATGTTACATTCCTGCCATCAAGCATCCTTGTTAATGAGATTTAGGTTTAGAAGAAATTTAACTTTATTTACTTTTCCTTCTCCCTCCACCTCCTTCGGTTTTTATGGAGGGGAGGGTGACATTAGGCTTGAGAAACTGAGTTCTGTGTCTTTGGAATTTGGGCTATTGATAAGGTAACTTCTTTGTTTGTAAATCTCAAGGACATTTGCAAACCAAGGGAGACTCCTGTCTTGTAGAATTGTGATCTTAGCAAGTTAACTATTTATCATTTTATGGCAGTCAGGGGTGCCTGAGGAATGCTACACCTATGGAGGGGAGCGGATGGAAGGGGGGGGGTGCAAGGCGCCAGCTCTTGCTTTGTCCTCAGCCAGCCTCCTGCTCCCTCATCATTCCCCCCTGAACAATTTTGACCCTTAAATCTTTAAGGTGGCTGAATGTGGAAGGTCTCATCTTCTGTAACTTCTTCATGCTGAATAGGGGCGTAGAGCTGTCCCTACCTACTGGGGTCAATATTGATCATTGGAGGAATGTATAGGGGAGTTACGAAAGGCGGAGGCAGCCGAATCCAGCGCTGACAGTGAAGGAGTGTCTTTGCGCGTGGTAAGGATCATCTGTCGTGGTGAAGTCATTGCAGCAATGGAGTCTCGGCACCAAGTAGAGAAACATGGAACAAAGCAACATACTAAGGTTAATAAGGCGATAAGAATAAGAAGCCCGAAAAGGAGATTCGGCCATAGCCCTCCTTCAAACCAAGAACTTAACCATTCACTGAGAGAGAGAGAAGGATCTTGTAGGGCCTTAATCTGGGTATTCATGTCTTTTATTAGTCCTGTGACATTTTTGTGATAGTCTGGAATGTACACACAACATTCTGTCTTGATAATTGCACATGTGCCACCCTGTGCTGCTGTCAGGACATCTAAGGCCATCCTATTCTGTAGGACTGCCTGGCGTATTTGTGACACTTCAGTATTAAGTAGGGAGATGCTGTTCAGTGAGTCATTGAGTGCCTTTGTAGTATATTTATTAAGGGCTTCTACATGCCACATGACATCCTCTAGTCCCGCAGATGGAACAAAAATGGATGCTAAGTGATCATACCCTTTAAAAACAGATCGTGTCCATCTTTGTTTCAAGTTGGGGAGATTAGCTGGAGTTGTAATGGTTTTAGTAATGCGCCCATGGATCCAGGCAAATCCTAAAGTACAGCGACCTATCCACTCTGGAGGAAGCCAGGGCCACAGGTTGGTTCCACATATCCAGTGGGTTCCGTTTAGAGCTGGCCATCTAATGCCAGGTCACCTTACCCAATCAGTAGCAAAACATTCAGTAGCCTGGAGTACTATTATTTGGGAACACATTTCTAATGATAGCCATCCTCGATACTGTGTGTTATTTGTCCAAGTGTCACTCATATGATTTCTTTGTTCCCAGCATAAAATTGCCTTTTGACTGAGCCATCCAATCGTGGGTGTGAGCCACAGATATGTATCCCAGATTTGATATATGCCATCCTTAGTATAGCAATAAGGAGGGTTTTGGAACTTAGGCCCATATTTGATTAGGGAGTTAAGGCTTGACAGCAATCTCCTTTCCTTCCAAATAGCTCCATGGGCATGTAGTACCAGGAAAGCATATTTGGAGTCAGTATAAATGTTAATTCTTAGACTTTGGCAATTGCAAAGTGCTAGTGAGCACTATGGCACACCTAGCTTTTCTTATTTTTTTCTATGAAAACTACTGTCATCAGAAAACCAACTGTTATTCATATTTTTAACAGGGACATCTTAAATCTGGACAAATAGAGTAAGCAAGATCAATAACCTTTTTGCTCTATAGAGAAAGAAGTACAGTAGTCAGGTTCAGGCATACAGGTAACTAGGTTTAAAATTTGACAAGTTTTAAGTATTATTTCTGGCTTATCTGTTAGTGTAGCCCAGTATTTAATAAGTTGGCCTCCATCGTCCATTGGTGGCCTTTGCCTTCTAAGACAAATCTGGACCTGATGTGAAGTCATTACAGTCAGGGACTGTCCCATAGTGAGCTTTGAGGCTCTTTTATGAGGGCTGTTCTAGGTTTTGCTAAAGCATCTATTTGCAATTGCACCTCAACGGAGGTGGCCTCTAGGATAAATATGACAAAGGGGTGAAACCAATAAGACGACCTTTGAGTGGTCCAGCCTTAACAATATCCTGATTACAGAGGATCATTGTCAAGTGGGAGAAAACTTGTCAAGAGATAAGGGGAGCACCCCATGAATCATCCAATCCACTCATAAAGAAAGTGGGGTCATCCATTATCTCCACAAGTCCATAGTTAATCCTATGGAGTGTGATAGGTTGGCTTTTAGGCATTTCATTATCCCAGCCACACATAAGGTGTTAGTTAAGTTATACCATTGCAGGGGAATCAATCCCTTTTTTCCAGTTGTTTAATCATGTGCTGTGGGGTCTGCTAATATCCCCACAAAATAATAAGATCGACTAAAGAAGCTATTGTGCAACTTCTCTAAAGTTTACCTCAAATTGTTTAGCTTAGGTAAACAAGCATTTAAAGACAATCAAATCTAGAATTTAATATCCATGAAGGTGTGTTACCGAAACATAATTTTTCTCTCTAAAGTAACCCTCATTTCCAGTGATAGCCAAATCAGGACTAATTCACTTGTGACACAGGTCCAGTTTTAACAAACTTGGCCTAATTATTTACATAAGCTCAGCAAGAACAGTGACTGTGATCAAATAGATCTTTTAGAATCTGCTTTGCTGGAACTTTGTATAAGGAATCTCTAGGTTGAACTTTTAGTAGCCTCTCCGGGCCAGAAGCCAAGCCACATACTTGCCATCAGGCATGCCTGCAATACCTGTTAATTTGGGCGAATGCCTCTTCTGAGTCTCCGCACCTACCAAAGAGTGACATTCTTTACTCACCTGGTGAGGCTGCTGGGAACTCTGTAAGCAAGGTATCAGTCAGGCCAACAGTCCCAAGGGGCTTTATGGCTCCAGGTTTCATAAAGTCAACCTTAGTTCCTTTAAAGCTGTCTGGTCATATCTGAGTCTATGCATGTCTTTCTCAAATATGATATTCCAGCCAAAGCCTAGGTAAAATAACCCGTGTTTCCAATTGTGTCCTGTTACAAGGAGAACAGATTCTTATTGAACTTATGCAAATGACTGATTGCCATGGAAGAAAGAATACTTAACTGAGACCTTTTGGTTTCAGAGGGTTCAGATAAAGAGAAAAGGTGAATGCTTTGAGCACTTTTACAAATGAGCACTTTTACATCTCTATAAGTTACAGATAACTAGGAGGGAGTATCCCTAGTCTGTAAGAGCAAACAGTAGAGAGAACCAGCAATGTTTAAAGTAAGACAAAACATTAACAGACACAACACTACAATCTTTTAGTTAATTTAGTCCCATGCTACTAATTCTGGTGAATGCGGCTTTAGTCAGTTTTGGAAATTCTTACCCATTTCAGTTTTAGGATTTTCAAGCATATCAAATATCTATATTTGTCCTGAAAGTCCTTTATAGGAATCTCCTTGAAGATAATTTTACAAGAGAATTAAAACAATTATAAATGACAAAAATTCAGAGTGGGTATGGTTAGAGCTAAAGAGACACGGGAGTTTACAATTTAGCTGCAAGGAAATCAGGTTATTTCTGTGATACATAACATTTCCATAATTACAGTATCAAGCGGTGATCTCTCAAAACATTAAAACTTTAGGAAGTGTGTAGAATCTCTAGAATAGTTATAGCATTTTCCCAAATGTAATCCAAGGTTTGTCACTGGTTCAGTAGTACTTCATGAGCAACTTCACATACCAAGGAAAAGCCTGAGTTAAAGAGATTTACAATTTAAATCTTGTCAACATTTGCTAAAATCTTAGAAAGTGTTGAAGCACATGCCTAAATATAATTAGGGATGTTAAACACCTGATAAAACAAAGCATAGAAACTGGTTTTTCTGGCCAGGCAAAGAGAAAACCATTTACATTTTCTTAACAGCAGATCAATTGATCTAAGAAAACATTGTCCTTTTGAACAGAGACAATTTCAGTCTTGTACCAACGTACCTTTAAAACCCATTCATTTCAATCTTCGTTCATTCTTGACTATAGCTAAAATTCCTTTTCTGAAGATTTCCCTTCACAAACCTTCTACAACTTTCCTTTGCATTCAGGTTTTGTCCCAAGCCATTTCCTTCTAAACAACCATCTCATTTAGGACAAAATTACCTTCCTTTACCTTCAACAAAATGTATTCCCATTCCTTAAGTCTTTCTTACATATCTCCTACTTTCCTACATAAAGTTTCCCTTTATTTCCATCAGTCTTAGTTACACTAAGTAGAACTTTGTATTCTTAGAAACACCTTTAGTTATTAACCAATCGTGAACTGTTACAACAGAATTCTTCAGGTGGCAATTTATGAATCAGTTAAGTGGCAAACAAGTTTACCAACAGATTTAAATACTCTTAGTTTCTTTGCAGTAAGAAGTCAAAAAGCACAAACCTACATCCAGTAATTAACAACTTAGCATTTTATCCTGTTTGGTTAAGATACAGGTGTCCACAATTTAATTCCATTTGTCATCCAAGCAAAACTTTAAAACTTTCAGGTTACCAAAGACTTTGAAAGCTACTTCAGCAATTACCCATTAGAACTTTGAGATAGACAATTAACCATCAGTTTAGTCATTTCTTTGCTAACAAATTTTAATAACACAAGCTTATTTAACCTTCAGTAAACTTTGATAGAATAAAGCTTCACATTTACTGCTGTTAACTTCAAAGATGCATCTATCTTAATTAAACCAACAAACTTAACTTAGTTCCAATACTGATTTACGTTCCACCTGGGCCCACTCCACTTTGCATGTTTACCTGAGACATGCGTGGGAAGATCTGGAGTGGGGAGTGTTAGGTCCAGGGGTGCTCTTCTTGCTCCTTTACAGTGGAGAGAGAAGGAGCTGTGGTGCATGATCTAGAGGCCATTCATGCAGGCTGCATGCACCTTGGTGCAGAAACAGAAGGGGAAAACAGAGGAAACAAAGTGCTGCCAGGAGGCAGAGAAGGGATTCCCGGTTTCAGAGCTCATAAGCCCCAACAGAGGAGCAGATGCCATGCTTTCCCACCAGCAAGGGGGGAGGGGTTAGGCAGTCCAAGTCAGGCCAGAGAACATAGGGAAACTTCCCCGAAACAAAGAGAGTTTCGGCAGCTGCTTGGGAATATTCCTTATCGTCTCTGTCTCGAGTTAGACCAACCCCAGTTGGCTCCAGTTATAGCCATTAACACGGGACGTGAGTGAGGGAGAAGCCCCCACATCTATTAGGAGTAACAGAGAGAAATAAAGCCAGAATCCCCTTTGCTAGGGATGGCCCAGCAACCTGGGTTTACTAGAAGAAGGCTTATTTACGTAATTACCATCCAATATGTCAGGAGAAAGTTTACTAGCTGACTCATTTGGGCAAACACATTTCGCAAAAGCCCCTTAGTCTAGGGTCCTGGTATAGAGCAATAAAGGCCTAGGTATGAGCAGTGAAGGTATCCTAGGTCCATTTGCCCTGCAGAGGAGATCTAATGGATAGATCCCACTGAGGCCATGCAGTGTTACAAGAGCTCAGTCCTTTCCTAAGTTTTGCAATCCAAATTATTGCCAGTGGGTTAAAAGGCACCCCAAGGTAGAGTCCTTGGGAACTTAAGAAGCCTACTGAGGCCATGCTTCCATAAAAGTAAAGAAGGTCCATTACCAAATCCCCCGACTCCTGGGTAGCATCCCACGCAGGATATGTCAGAGGTTCCTGTGTGTCAAAAGCGACCAGAGGCGTCCCTCAAGATATCGCTATTGATCACCATCCTGCCTTCCCCAGAAGGCATTCCTGCCGTAAGAGGCCCTGGAGGGGTGCCGGCGTCCCTCCACTTCCCCATCGCATCCTAGGCTGCTGATGGGTGCCTGGTGAATGGACTAAAACGCTTGTGCCATGCTATCGTATGTCCTGAAGACTGCATACTGTTTTGCCATATTAACCCACAAAAATGCTAGAGAAGTTTTGGCAAGGGCAAATTACTCAATTTCATAGGCGGTTTGCAGAAGACACTGACGAGAAACAGTAAAGACTGAAATCCATCATGGTCTAAGCGACATTCCAACACATGTGGTCCGTACAGCCAACTTCCCTAGGAAACGGTCCCCGGTTGCGTTTTAATTCAATCGGGTACTGGTTTCGGCCGGCTCCCAGTGGAGGTCCCGCGGCCAGAAGTGGCTAGACCGGGCATGTGGAGGGGATCACATTAGATCAATCAGGAGGAAACCTCACACGGGAGTCTTAAGATTGGCAGCCGTCCTGGTGACTTAGTTGGCTGTCCCGTGCCCAAGAGAGACAACTTTCTATAAGAACAGGACTAGAGTGAGGCCATCAAGTTTCTGGGTCTTATTGCCATTCCGGCCAGGGTACTAACTTACAGCCAAAAGGCAGACGCTCTCCTCCCCATAGAGTAGCCAAGGGCTAGAGGATTACAGCCTGAGCAATTGACATGCAAGTGTTCCAATAAGACCATACTCCTTGAAAAGCCCCTGAAATCAGAGTAAATGGAAAGAAAGTACTCACCAATTTTGCACCGAAGCTCAGAGTCCAAATGTAAAGACTCACAGCCCCACGTTGGGCGCCATATGATGAAGTTCTAGAACCTAGGTGAGGTTTGGTGGGCTGAGGTCCGGAGCCGATGACCAAGAAAGAATTCTTGAGACATCTTTGGTGTAAAATGGTAGTTTATTAAAGCACGGGGACAGGACCCGTGGTCAGGCAGAGATGCGGCCGCCCCGGGTTGTGAGGGGTGGTTGGTTATATACGCAGGAGTTGGGTAGGTGAGGACAAAGGGGTATTCAGAAGGGCTATTGGGGCAAAGAATACTATCAGGATATTGAAGGCTTAGTTACTATCAAGTAAAGACAATTGAGAGTCTCCTGGTGGAATGTTACATTCCTGCCATCAAGCATCCTTGTTAATGAGATTTAGGTTTAGAAGAAATTTAACTTTATTTACTTTTCCTTCTCCCTCCACCTCCTTCGGTTTTTATGGAGGGGAGGGTGACATTAGGCTTGCGAAACTGAGTTCTGTGTCTTTGGAATTTGGGCTATTGATAAGGTAACTTCTTTGTTTGTAAATCTCAAGGACATTTGCAAACCAAGGGAGACTCCTGTCTTGTAGAATTGTGATCTTAGCAAGTTAACTATTTATCATTTTATGGCAGTCAGGGGTGCCTGAGGAATGCTACAACTATGGAGGGGAGCGGATGGAAGGGGGGGGTGCAAGACGCCAGCTCTTGCTTTGTCCTCAGCCAGCCTCCTGCTCCCTCATCACCTATTACCCTAAACATAAGCCGAGTTTGTGTTTTCAAACAACTGTCCAAACAGCCCTGGCCTACACACCCTACAGGCTCAGGCCCTTTGGAACCAAACCTGACGACTGTGCTTGCCCTCTCCAAGGGAATTGTGTGTGCCCATTCCAATGGCCACAACCCAACTAAGAGGATAAACCTCCAAAGTCCCTGAGGCCATCCCAATATTTGTGGCTTCCCAGGACAAACAGGGGCAATCTGGGCCCATCTGAGCACCTACCGGCACTCAGACCCGTAGACTGATGTCCCCAGAAGTAAAAAGGAACGAACAGGCCCCTAGGCACATATCCGATCCATTACTTTGGTTTCCAGGCATCTCTCCTCAAGGGAATGGATTTCAATAACAGCATATGGCTGTTTCTTGACTCACCCATCAGAACAAATCTCATCTACACATGGGAAACTTACACGATAGAGCTCTGTGAAAGCCTCTCTTTAGGAGAACCCTTCAGGGCCCCAGTGCCACCGCTTCATTCCAAGGTCTCCATAGACATATTATCATATTAGGACACATCCACGGGAGAGTCCATTTCAACTCAGCCTCCTCGGTTGCTCCCCCAGATCCAGCAGATCTAACCTGTCTTGTTGCTTGCAGACAATTGGAATGCGAGATGGGCTACCCAGCCATCCATCCTTAGAACCCTGCTCGGAATCGTTGTCCTGGAGCCAACCAACAGGTATCAATTGTCCTGCAGAAGAATCTTTTCAGTTGGGAGCTTCTCACAACTCCCATTGTGGGAAAACCCGAATGGCCTCGAAATCCACGCCCCCCTTCAAGAAGGGGCCATCAGGGTCAGAATGTCCAACCTGAGCGATCGTCTGATCCTCGCCCTGACTTCAGATGCACGAGATCTAGATTCAGGTCTAACCCAGAAACCTAGGCCTAGCTTGGGTTCTCAGACTTCCGTCCTCCGCCTCCTGGCCCACAAGCCCTCCAGTTTGGCAATCCAGAACTACAATGCAGCACTCTACCTGCCCTCCAGAAGAAAAACATTGCCGTCTGGGGCTACCCAGAAACCCCAAATGAGATTCAACCTAAACGCCATTTGGCTGTACCCCAAATATATAGGCTGACCTGGGCACTAATGCCCTTTCTGAGACAGCCTGAGTCTGGACCTCCTGGCCCCACCCAG
The DNA here is from genome assembly GCF_011764305.1 of Mustela putorius furo. Classification (NCBI taxonomy): domain Eukaryota; kingdom Metazoa; phylum Chordata; class Mammalia; order Carnivora; family Mustelidae; genus Mustela; species Mustela putorius. The sequence goes on along the minus strand of NW_025422354.1, from coordinate 57,720 downwards.
ACAGCTGGCCGCACACTGTGCTCATATGACCTGCCATGGCCTTAGGTCTTCATCTCTTCTCAATCTCGGATTTCAGGCTTCAGAACCTAGATATTATCTCCAATCACCGCCCGGGTTTGAAAATGATGCAGAAATCAGAACGCTTTCCGCATTGCAAGAAACCTTGTGTTTGGCATGTTGTCCAAGGTTCAATGTACTTGAAACCAGTGTGGCCCATGAGGCCCCGCCCATGCTTGCGGGCCACATTGGTCACAAACACACATTGTGACCCTCAGCCTGAGCCTAGTCCTCAGGTAAGGCCTCTCAGTGGCTGGATGGAGAGACAGCATATTGGGCTTGCCATGCCCCTAGGCCCCAATTTTTAACCATAGTTCGGGTTGTCCCTTCACTCTTCCCCAGGGCTCTAATTTGGAATTCCTCTTTTGGTCGGACACCTGAGGTAAGAAACCTAAAAGGAGTCCTCCCATCCCACAGATTGACGAAAAACAATTGGGATCGGGCCAAGTCCACAGAGAGCAAGATTCGTACATGCCCCATGAGGCCTCCCCAACATTCCACGGCCATCGCTGATACAAAATCCAGAGACAAAAGGCTGAGCACGCGCCTCAGACTCGCTCATTCTTCATATCCTGAAGAGTTCTTCAGATAAGAACCTACACGTCACTCGAAGGCACCCTAAATATATAGTCTAACCTGGGCACTAATGCACTGTCTGACAACCTGAGCCCGGACGTCGTGACCAACACCCAGACAGCTGACCGCACACTGAGCACATCAGCCCCGCCATGGCCTTAGGTCATCATCTCTTACCTACCTCAGTTTTCAGTCTTCAAAACCTAGACCTTATCTCCAATCACTGCCCAGGGCTGACTATGATGCAGAAATCAGAACTCTTCCTTACCCAAGGCAAGAAACCATGTGGCTGGCATGTTGTCCAACGTTCAGTGTAGGAGAAACTAGCATTCACCCTGACGCCCCGCCCATTCTTGAGTGCGACGAGGGCATAAACATGCATTGTGACCCTCAGTGTGAGTCCTCTCCTCTAGTACGTCCTCTCAGTGGCTGGACCATTAGATGTCATAATGGGCTTGACATGTCCCAAGGCCCCAATTTTTAACCAGATTTCTGGTTGTCCAGTCGCCCCTCCCAGGGCTCTACTCTGGAATCCCTCATTTGCTGGGACACCTGAGGTTGAAAAACAAAACAAAACAAATCAATAACAACAGAACAACGGAATTGTTCCATCCCACAGAATGACCCCAAACTCTTTGGACGGGGCCAAATCCCCAGAGAGTAAGACTCGTCCATTTCCCATGAAATCACCCGGAAATTTCACGACCATGTGTGACACGATAACCAGATATAAAAACTTGAGCAAGAGCCTCACACTCGCCCTATTTTCATAACCCGAAGAGTTCTCCTCATGGTCTGTAGATCAGTCCTGCCATACCTATGACCCGAAACATAAGCCGAGTTTGTGTTTTCAAACAACTGTCCAAACAGCCCTGCCTACACACCCTACAGGCTCAGGCCCATGGAGCCAAACCTGACGACTGTGCTTGCCCTCTCCAAGGGAATTGTGTGTGCCCATTCCAATGGCCACAACCCAACTAAGAGGATAAACCTCCAAAGTCCCTGAGGCCATCCCAATATTTGTGGCTTCCCAGGACAAACAGGGGCAATCTGGGCCCATCTGAGCACCTACCGGCACTCAGACCCGTAGACTTATGTCCCCAGAGGTAAAAAGGAACGAACAGGTCCCTAGGCACATATCCGATCCATTGCTTTGGTTTCCAGGCATCTTTCCTCAGAGGAATGGATTTCAATAACAGCATATGGCTGTTTCTTCACTCACCCATCAGAAAAAATCTCATCTACACATGGGAAACTTGCACGATGGAGCTGTGTGAAAGCCTCTCTTTAGGAGAACCCTTCAGGGCCCCAGTGCCACCGCTTCATTCCAAGGTCTCCATAGACATATTATCATATTAGGACACATCCACGGGAGAGTCCATTTCAACTCAGCCTCCTCGGTTGCTCCCCCAGATCCAGCAGATCTAACCTGTCTTGTTGCTTGCAGACAATTGGAATGCGAGATGGGCTACCCAGCCATCCATCCTTAGAACCCTGCTCGGAATCGTTGTCCTGGAGCCAACCAACAGGTCTCAATTGTCCTACAGAAGAATCTTTGCAATTGGGAGCTTCTCACAACTCCCATATTGGGAAAACCCGCATGGCCTCGTGATCCACGCCCCTCTTCAAGAAGGGGCCATCAGTGACAGAATGTCCAACCTGAGGGACCGTCTGATCGTCGCCCTGACTTCAGATGCACGGGATCTCGATTCAGGTCTGTAGATTGTGCCTGACATATCTTCACCCAGAAACATAGGCCTAGCTTGGGTTCTCAGACTTCCGTGCTCAGACTACTGGCCCTCAAGCCCTCCAGTTTGGCAATCCAGAACTACAATGCAGCACTCTGCCTGCCCTCCAGAAGAAAAACATTGCCCTCTGGGGCTACCCAGAAACCCCCAATGAGGATCAACCTGCTGTACCCAAAATATATAGGCTTACTTGGGCACTAATGCCCGTTCTGACAAGGCTGAGCCTGGACCTCCGGGCCCCACCCAGACAGCTGGCCACACACTGAGCTCATTGAACCCGCCATGGCCTTAGGTCGTCATCTCTTCTCTACTTCGGTTTTCAGGCTTCAGAATCTAGTCCTTATCTCCAATCACTGCGCAGGGGCCACCTTGATGCAGAAATCAGAACACTTCTTTACCCATGGCAAGAAACCTTGTGGTTGGCATGTTGTCAAACGTTCAGTGTAGGAGAAACCAGCATTCACCCTGAGGCCCCGCCCATTCTTGAGTGGACGAGGGCATAAACACGCATTGTGACCCTCAGCGTGAGTCCTGTCCTCTAGTACGTCTTCTCAGTGTCTGGACCATTAGATGTCATAATGGGCCTGACATGTCCCTAGGCCCCAATTTATAAACAGATTTCTGGTTGTGCAGTCGCCCCTCCCCAGGGCTCTACTCTGGAATCCCTCATTTGGTGGGACACCTGAGGTTGAAAAACAAAACAAAACAAATCAACAAGAACAGAACAACGGACTACTTCCATCCCACAGAATGACCCCGAACTCTTTGGACGGGGCCAAACGCCCAGATCCAGCAGATCTAACCTGTCTTGTTGCGTGGAGACAATTGGAATGCGATGTGGGCTTCCCAGCCATCTATTCTTAGACCCTGCTCGGAATCGTTGTCCTGGAGCCAACCAACAGGTCTCAATTGTCCTGCAGACGATCTTTGCTGTTGGGAGCTTCTCACAACTCCCATCGTGGGAAAACACCCATGGCCTCGTGATCCACCCCCCCTTCAAGAAGGGGCCATCAGGGACAGAATGTCCAACCTGAGCGATCGTCTGACCCTCGCAGTGACTTCAGATGCACGAGATCTCGATTCAGGTCTGTAGATTGTGCCTGCCATATCCTCACCCAGAAACCTAGGCCTAGCTTGGGTTATCAGACTCCGTGCTCAGACTACTGGCCCACATGCCCTCCAGTTTGGCAATCCAGAACTACAATGCAGCACTCTGCCTGCCCTCCAGAAGAATAACATTGCCCTCTGGGGCTACCCAGAAACACCAAATGAGGATCAACCTGCACGCCATTCGGTTGTACCCCAAATATATAGACTTACCTGGGCACTAATGTCCTTTCTGACACACTCTGAGCCTGGACCTCCTAGCCCCACACAGACAGCTGCCCGCACACTGAGCACATCGGATCGGCCATGGCCTTAGGTCGTCATCTCTTCTCAACCTCGGTTTTCAGGCTTCAGAACCTAGACCTTATCTCCAATCACGGCCCGGGTTTGAAAATGATGCAGAAATCAGAAATCTTTCCCCATGGCAAGAAACCTTGTGGTTGGCATGTTGTCCAAGGTTCAGTGTAGTTGAAACCCATGTGCCCCATGAGGCCCCGCCCATGCTTGCGGGCCACATTGGTCACAAACACACATTGTGACCCTCCCACCCATTCTTGAGTGTGACGAGGGCATAAACAAGCATGTGACCCTCATCGTGAGTCCTGTCCTCTAGTTCGTCCTCTCAGTGGCTGGACCATTAGATGTCATAATGGGCTTGACATGTCCCTAGGCCCCAATTTTTAACCAGATTTCTGGTTGTGCAGTCGCCCCTCCCCAGGGCTCTACTCTGGAATCCCTGATTTGGTGGGACACCTGAGGATGAAAAACAAAACAAAACAAATCAACAACAACAGCACAACGGACTTCTTCCATCACACAGAATGACCCCAAACTCTTTGGACAGGGCCAAACCCCCAGAGATAAGACTCGTCCATTTCCCATGAAGTCACCCGGAAATTTCACGACCATGAGTGACACGATATCCAGAGACAAAAACTTGAGCAAGAGCCTCTCACTCGCACTTTTTTCATATCCCGAAGAGTTCTCCTCATGGTCTGTAGATCAGTCCTGCCATACCTATGACCCGAAACATAAGCCGAGTTTGTGTTTTCAGACAACTGTCCAAACAGCCCTGGCCTACACACCCTACAGGCTCAGGCCCCTGGAGCCAAACATGAAGTCTGTGCTTGGCCTCTCCAAGGGAATTGTATGTGCCCATTTCAATGGCCACAACCCTACTAATAGGATAAACCTCCAAAGTCCCTGAGGCCATCCGTATATTTGAGGCTTCCCAGGACAAACTGGGGCAATCTGGGCCCATCTGAGCACCTACCGGCACTCAGACCCGTAGACTGATGTCCCCAGAGGTAAAAAGGAACGAACAGGCCCATAGGCACCTATCGGATCCATTGCTTTGGTTTCCAGGCATCTCTACATAGAGATCCTTAGAACTCTTAGAATCCTGCTCTTGCGTCGTTCCTTATGGGACATCCTTGAGCCATCCAACAGTTCTTGACTGTCTCACAGGAGTCCTTGTGCATGGACCACCTCACAACTCATATCATGGAAAGCTTCCAAGGTCACATGATGCCCCCAATCTTCATGAAGGCGGATCATGGAAAGAAACTGCAACCTGACCCAACGGCTGATCTTCACCTTGATTTCAGATGCACGAGATCTTGATTAAGCTCTTCAGAGTGTACCTGCTGTGCCCTCACCCAAAACCTAAGCATAGCTAGTGTTCTCAGACTTCCGTCCTCACTCTCCTGGACCACACGCCTTCCATTTGGGATTTCCGATGACACAGTGCTGCACTCTGCCTGCCCTCTAGAAGGAAAACGTTGCCCTATGGGTCTACCCAGAAACCTCAAATGAGGATAAACCTGCATGCCACTCAACTGTACACCAATTATATAGTCTAGCCTGTGCACTAATGCCCTGTCTGACACAACCTGAGGCCTGAATTCCCAACCGACACCCAGACAGCTTGCCGTACACTGAGAACATCTGAACCGCCATGGCCTTAGGTTGCCATCTCTTTCCAACTTGGTTTTCAGGCTACAGAAACCTAGACCTTATCTCTACTCATTTCCCATGGGTGAACGTGATGCAGAAACCATAACTCCTTCTACCCTCTCGCCAGAATCTTGTGGTTGGCATCTTATCCAAAGTTCAGTGTAGGACCCCTGTAGGGCCTACAGGAGTAGTAGTAGGGCCCCTGAGGGTAGTGTAGGGTCCCTGAGGCCCTGCCCATGCTTAAGAGCTGCGGTGGGCACAAACACACATTGGGACCCTCAGTTTGAGCCCTGTCCTCAAGTAAAGCCTCTCAGTGGCTGGACCATGATCCCGCATATGGGGCCTGCCATGCCCCAAGTCACCCAATCTTAACCAGAGGTAGAGACATCTAGTCACCCCTACTCAGGGCTCTGCTCTGGAATCCCTATTTGGTGGGACATTTGAGGTAAGTAAACACAGAAAGGAATCCTCCCACCCACAGAATGACCCCAATCACTTGGGATCAGGCCACCCCAGAGAGAAATACTCCTCCATGGCCCATGAGGCCAGCCCGACATTCCACGGCCACTATTGACACAAAATCCAGAGACATAAGCCTTACCCTTAGGTCATAGCCCAAAAAATTCTCCTCAAAGTCTGTAGATTGGGCCTGCCATACCTACGTCCCCAAACCGTGTTTTCAGACTTCTATCCTGACATCCCTGTCCCACACACCCTCCAGGCTGAGCCACACCTCAGGACTGTGCCTGCCCTCTCCATGGAAATTCTTCCCATTCCATTGGCCACAACCGTACAGATTAGGAGAAACCTCCAAAGTCCCAGAGGCCATTCCAATAGTGTAGGCCGCACAGTACAAAGAGGGGTGATCTGTCCCAAGCTGAGCAACGACCTCAACTCACCCGTAGACAGATATCCCTAGAGAAAGGTATTAAACTGGACAGGCCCCTAGAACGTAATTGGTTCCATTGCTTTTGTTTCTAAGCATCACTCCTAAGAGGCCTGTTTTCCAAACCAGCATATGGGGGATTCCAGAGATACCAATCAGAACAAATCTTGTCTCCACATGGGAAACTTATCCTTTGGAGCTCTGTAAAAACCTCCAGTTAGGAGAAAGCTTCAGGTAACCGGAGCCACCGCCCTATTCCAAGGTCTCCATGGACACAAACCCGCATTATGACCATTCGGCAGGAGAGTACATTTCAACTCAGCCCCGTTGATTACTCCCCCAGAGCCAGAATATCAAACCTGCCTTGTCGCTAGGAGACAACTTGAATGCAAAGCAGACTCTCTAGGCATCCATCGTTGGAATCCTGCTCTGGCGCCGTTCCTTATGGGATGTCCTGGGAGCCTTCCAACAGGTCTTGACTTTCCTGCAGAAGGAATCCTTGCAGATTGGAGCATCTCACAACTCCTATCGTGGGAAAACCTACATGGCCTCATGAGATGCTCCCCTTTATAAAGGGGCCATCATGGACAGAAACTCCAACCGGAGCCAACTTCTGATCCATTGCTTTGGTTTCTATGTATCTCTCCTAAGAGGCCTGGTTTCCAATATCAGAATATGGGGGTTTCCTAAGGAAACAATCATAACAGATCTCATCTCCACATGAGAAACTTGCTCTTTGGAGATGTGTCAATACCTCAGGTTAGGAGGATCCTTCAGGGCGCTGGCACCATGGCCCAATTCCAAGGTCTCCAAGGACACAAACTTACATTATGATCCATCCTCAGGAGAGTCCATTTCAAATCAGCCCCGTCGGCTGCTCACCCAGAGCCAGCAGATCAAACCTGCCTTGTCACTAGTAGACAGTTGGAATGCGAGGTTGGCTGCCTAGGCAGGCATCTTTAGAACCCTGCTCTGGAGAATTTCTTTATGGGATGTATTGAATCCAACCAACCTGTCTTGACTGTCTCGCAGAATGAATCCTTGTGGTTTGAAGCTTCACACAATCCCACTTTGAGAAATCCTCCATTTCCTCATGATGCCCCACACCTTCATAAATGGGCCATCATGGACAGAAACTCCATCCTAAGCCAAAGTCTGATCCGCGCCCAGAATTCAGAAGCACGAGATCTCGATTCAGCACTTGAGAGTGTGCCTGCTGTGCCCGCGCCCCGAAACCTAAGCCTAACTTGTGTTCTCAGACTTCCGTCTTTACAATCCTGGCCACACCCCTCCAGTTTGGCAATTTTGGAGACACAATGCAGCACTCTGCCTGCCCTCCAGAAGAAGAATGTTGCCCTATAGGGCTAACCAGAAACGCCAAATGAGTAACAACCTGCATGCCACTCGACCATACCCCAATTATACAATCTATCCTGTTCACTAAAGCCCTGTGTGACACAGCCTGAAGGCAGACCTCCAGTCCAACACCCAGACAGCTGGCCGTACACTGAGCATATCAAACCCACAATGGCTTTCGGCCATCCTCTCTACCCAACCTCAGTTTACACCTTCAGAACCTAGACCTTATCTCCACTCACTGCTCAGGAGTGAACGTGATACAAGAATCAGAACTTCTCCTTCTCCATGGCAAGAAACCTTGTGGTTGGCATGTTGTCCAACGTTAATTGTAGGAGAAAGCAGCATGGAGTATGAGGCCCCACCTATCCCTGAGGGCTACAATTTGCACAAACACACATTGTGACCCTCAGCGTGAGCCCTATCCTCATGTAAAGCCTCTTAGTGACTTGAACTACAGCCCACATATGGGGCTTGCCAAGCCCCTAGTCCCCCAATCTCAACCAGAGTTAGAGATGTCTAGTCACCCCTACTCAGGGCACTGCTCTGGAATCCCTCTTTGGTGGGACACCTGAGGTAAAAAAAAAAATTCAGAAAGGACTCTTCCCATCCACAGAATGATCCCAACCACTTGGGATCAGGCCAAATCCCCAGAGAAAGACTTGTCCATGGCCCTTGAGGACACCCCGACATTCCACGGCCACCGTAGGCACAAAATCCAGAGACAAAAGCCTGAGCAAACGCCACATACTCGCCCTTTGTTCATAGCCCGGGAAATTCTCACGGTCTGTAGATCGAGCCTTCATACATACATCCCCAATCCTAAGCTGAGTTTGTGTTTTCAAACTTCTGTCCCCACAGTCCTGGCCCACACACCATCCAAGCTGGGGCCCCTGGAGCCACACCTGAGGACTGTGGCTTCCCTCTCCAGGGGAATTCTGCATTTCCATTGCCCACAACCCTATAGATTAGGAGAAACCTCCAAACTCCCCGAGGCCATCCCAATATTGTTGGCTGCCCAGGACAAACAGGGATGATCTTTCACAAGTTAGGAAACTACCTCCACTCAGACCCAGAGACAGATATCCCCATAGAATAAGATTGAACTGGACAGGCACTTAGGCCCTAATCAGATCCATTGCTTTTGTTTCCAGGCATCTCTCCTCGGAGGCCTGGTTAACAATACCAGCATATGGGGGATTACTGAGGCACTCATAGAAAAATCTCGTCTCCACATAGGAAATGTACTCATTGGCGCTCTATAAAAACCTCTGTTTAGGAGAATCTTTCAGGGCCCCGGATCAAGCGCCCCATTCTAAGGTCTCCATGGACTTTAACCCACATTATGATCTATCCTCGGTAGAGTCCATGTCAACTCATCCCCCTTGGATTCTCCCCCAGGGCCTGCAGATCAAACCTGCCTTGTTGCTAGGAGACAACTAGAATGGGAGGCGGGCTGCCCAGGCATCCATCCTTAGAACCCTACTCTGGAGTCTTTCCATATGGGACATCCTAGAGCCATCCAACAGGTCTCAAGGGTCCCACAGAAGGAATCTTTGCAGTCTGGTGCATCTCACAACTCCCATTGTGGGAAAATCTTCATGGCCTCTTGAGACGCTCCACTTTATAAAGGGGCCATCATGGACAGAAACTCCAACCTGAGCAAACGTCTGATATTCGCCCTGGCTTCAGGTGCATGAGATCTTGATTCAGCTCTGCAGAGTGTGCCTTCTGTGCCCTCACCCCAAAAACTAAGCCTAGCTTGTGTTCTCAGACTACCGTCCTCACACCCCTGGCCCAAAAGCCCTACAATTTGGCAATACTGGGTCCACAATGCAGCACTCTGCCTGCCCTCCAGAAGAAAAACGTTGCCTTATGGATCTACCTAAAAACCCGAATGAGGATCAACTGAACGCCACTCGACTGCACTCCAAATATACAGTCTACCTTGTCTAATGCCCTGTCTGACACAGCATGAGCCCACACCTCCAGACCTACGCTCAACAGCTAGCCACACACTGAGCTCATTTTACCCATCAGGTCCTTAGGTCTTCATCTCTTCCCAACCTCGGTTTTCGGGTTTCACAACCTAGACCTAAACTCCAATCACTGTCCAGGGGTGAACGTGATGCAGAAATCACAACTCTTCCTTCGCCATGGCCGGAAACCTTGTGGTTGGCATATTCTCCAACGTTCAGTGTAGGAGAATCCAGCGTGGCCCATGAGGCCCTTCCCATGCTTGAGGGCCTTGTTGGGCACAAATAAGTATTGTGACCCTCAGCATGAGCGCTGTCCTCAAGGAAGACCTCTCAGTTTCTGAATCAAGAGCCCACATATTGGACTTGCCATGCCCCTAGGCCCCCAAACTTAAACAGAGTAGGGGTTATTCAGTTGTCCCTACCAAGGACTCTGCTCTGGAATCCCTCTTTTATTGGCACACATGAGGTACATAAAATAAAATAAAGAACAGAAAGGACACCTCCCATCCAACAAAATGTACCCAAACTCTTGGGATTGGGTCAAATCCTCAGAGAAGGAAAGCCGTCCACAACCCATGAGGCCACGCCAGCATTCGACCCACATTGTTGACACAAATCCAGAGACAAAACCTGAGCAAGCACCTCAAACTCACCCTTTTTCATATCCCGAAGTGTTCTCACGGTCTGTAGATTGGGCGTGCCATACCTATGTCCCCAATCCTAAGCGGAATTTGTGTTTTCAGACTTTTGTCCCCACAGGAATGGGAGGCAGGCTGACAAGGCATCCATCCTTAGAACCCTGCTCTGGATAACTTCCTTATGGGATGTCCTGGAGCCATCCAGCAGGTCTCTACTGTCCCACGGAAGGAATCATTGCGGTTTGGAGCATCTCACAATTCCCATCGTGGGAAAACCTCCATGGCCTCGTGACACCCTCCCCTTAATGAAGGGGCCGTCATGGACAGAAACTCCAACCTGAGCCAACGTCTGATCCTAGCTCTGTCTTCAGGTACACGGGATCTCGAATCATCTCTGCAGAGGGTTCCTGCCGTCCCCTCACCCCGAAATCTAAGTCTGGTTGTGTTCTCAGAATTTTTTCCTCACACTCCTGGCCCACAAGCCTTCCAGTTTGGGAATTCTGGAGCCACTATGTGGCACTGTGTCTTCCTTCCAGAAGAAAAACGTTGCCCTCTGGGGCTACCCAGTAACCACAAATGAGTACCAACCTGCACGAAACTCGACTGCACCCCAACGATACAGTCTAGCCTGGTAACTAATTCCCTGTGTGCCACAGCCTGAGCCTGCACCTCCCAACCCACACTCAACAGCTGGCCGAACACTGAGCACATCAGTCACACCATGGCCTTAGGTCTTCATGTCTTCCCAACCTCAGTTTTCAGGCTTCAGAACCTAGACCTTAAATCCAATCACAGTCCAGGAGTGAAAGTGTTGCAGAAATTAGAACTCATTCTTCCCCATGTCCAGAAAACTTGTGGTTGCCATATTGTGCAACGTTCAGTGTAGGAGAAACAAGCATGGTACATTAGGCCACGCCCTGACTTGATGGGCTCCTTGGGCACAAAAACACATTGTGAAACTCAATGTGAGCCCTATGCTCAAGGAAGGCCTCTCAGTGTCTGGACCAAGAGCCCACATATGGGGCTTGCCATGTTCTTAGGTCCCAATGTTAACCAGAGTTCTAGTTGTCCAGTCGCCCCTCCCCAGGACTCTGCTGTGGAATCCCTCTTTTGGTGGTCCACCTGAGGAAAAAAAAAAAAAACCAGAAAGGCCTCCTCCCTTCCCACAAAATGACCCCAAACTCTTTGGATTGGGTCAAATCCCTGGAAAGGGAGCCTCATCGATGGCCTATGAGGTCACCCGGACATTCCATGGCAATCGGTGACACATATCCAGAAAAAAATAAGCATGAGCAAGCACCTCACTTTCGCCCTTTGTTCATATCCCGAAGAGTTCTCCTCACGGTCTGTATATCGGGCAGGCCATACCTACAGACCCAAACCTAAGTGGAGTTTGTGTTTTCAGACTTTTGTCCAAATATCCCTGGACAACACACGCTCCACACTTGGGTCCCTGGAGCCACACCTCAGGACTGTGCTTCCCTTTCAAGAGAATTCTTCCCATTCCATTGGCCACAACCTTGAAAATTAGGAAAAACCTCCAAAGTTACCGAGGCCATCCCAATAGTTTAGGCAGCCCATGACAAACAGGTGTGATCTCAAACCAGCTGAGCAACTACTTCCACTCAGACAAAAGATGTCCCCAGAGAAGAATATTGAACCGGACAGGCCCCTAGGCCCTTATCAGATCCATTGCTTTGGTTTCCAGGCATCTCTCCTCAGAGGCCTCATTTCCAATACCAGCAAATGGTGGTTTCCTGAGGCACCAATAAGAACAAATCTCGTCTCCCCATGGAAAACTTGCTCATTGGAGCTTTGTTATAACCTCTGGTTAGGAGAATCCTTCAGGGCCCTGGTGCCACTGCCCCATACCAAGGTCTCAATGGACTCAAACCAACATTAAGACCATCCTCAGGAAAGTCCATTTCAACTCATTTAAGACCATCCTCAGGAAAGTCCATTCCAACTCAGCCCCCTCTGATGTTACCCCAAGCCAGCAGATCAAAGGTTTCTTGTTGCTAGGAGACAATTGGAATTGAGGCTGTCTGCCCAGGCATCCATACTTAGAACCCTGTTCTGGAAAAATAACTTATGAGACGTCCTGGAGACATCCAACAAATCTTAATTGTCCCACAGAAGGAATCCTTGCGGTTTGGAGCATCTCACAACTCTAATAGTGGGAAAACTCACATGGCCTCATAATGCCCCCCCCCCCTCATGAAGGGGCCAACATGGACAGAAACTCCAACCTGAGCCAAAGTCTGATCCTCGACCTGACTTCAGACTCATGAGATCTCAATTCAGCTCTGCAGAGTGTGCCTGCCATGTCCATTCCCCGAAACCTAAGCCTAGCTTGTGTTCTCAGACTTCCGTCCTCACTCTCCTGGCCCACAAGCCCTCCAGTTTGGGAATTCCGAAGCCAAAATGCAGCACTCTGCCTGCCCTCCAGAAGAAAAACTTTGCCCTATGCTGCTAATAAGAAACCCCAAATAATTATCTAATGCATGCCACTCGACTGTAAAGCAATTATACAGCCTACCCTGAATGCAAATGCCCTGTCTGGCACAGCCTGAGACAAGACATCCCAAACGACACCTAGACAGCTGGCTCCAACCTGGACACAAGGGACCCGCTATGGCTGTAGTTCGGCATCTCTTCCCAACCTCGGTTTTCAGGCTTCAGAACCTAGACCTTATCTCCAATCACTGCCCAGGGGTGAACGTGATGCAGAAATTAGAATTCCTCCTTCCCCATGGCCAGAACCCTTGTGGTTGGCATGTTGTCCAACGTTCAATGTGGGAAAACCTGCATTGTCGGAAAGGCCACGCCAGTGCTTGAGGGCCGCCTAGGGTACAGACATGCATTGTGACCTGTAGCGTGAGTCCCGTATTAAAGTAATGCCTCTCAGTGGCTGGACCAAGATTCTGCATATGGGGCTTGTCATATCCATAGGCCCCCAGGCTTAACCAGAGAGCGAGTATTCCAGTTGTCAGTACCCACTGCTATGCTCCAGAATCCCTCTACTGAGAGGACACATGAAGCAGAAAACAGGACTCTTCCCTTCCCGCAGAATGACCCAAAACTCTTGGGACTGGACAAACTACCAGAGAGGGAGACTTCTACGACCCATGAGGCAACTCCTACATTAAACGGCCATTGTGGACAAAATATCCAGAGACAAAAGACTGAGCGACTGCCTCCCTCTCACCCTTCTTTCATATCCAGAGGAGCTCCCCTCACGGACTGTAGATCAGGCCTGCCATAACCTCGGCCCCAAACCTGAGCTGAGTTTGGGTTTTTGGATGTCTGTCTGCACAGCCGTGGCCCACACCGCCTCCAGGCTGGGGTCTCTGGAGTCACACCACAGAACTGTGCCTGCTCTCTCCTATGAAACTGCCCATTCCATTGGCCACAACTCTACAAAATAGTAGAAACCTCAAGGTCCCCAAGGACATCCCACTACCGCAAGCCGCACTGGACAAACAGGGGCATTATGACACCAGCTGAGCTACTACTACCTCCATGCAGACACACAGACTGATATCCGCAGAGACAGAAGATTGAACCAGACAGGCCCCTAGGCCCTATTATGAAATCTTGCTTTGGTGTCCAGGTATCACTCCTCAGAGGTCTGGGTTCGAAGACCATCATATGGGGCTATCCTGAGGCACCAGACAGAACACCTCTCATCTCCGGAAGGAAAGCTTCCTTGTTGGAGTTGTGTCAAATCCTTCGGGTTGGAGAATCCTGCAGAATCCCTTAGCTACTGCCACATTCCAAGGTCTCCATGGCCACCAACCCACATTATGACTCATCCTCAGGAAAGTCCATTTAAACTCAGCCTTCTGGGTAGCTCACCCAAGAGCCCGCAGATTGAGCGTGCCTTGTCTCGACCAGGCAATGGGAAGGTGAGTTGGCGTTTCTCGGCATCCATGCTTAGGCTCCTGCTCTCGAGTCTTTCCGTATGGGGCATCCTGGAACCATCCAATAGTACTCGACTGTCCTGAAGAAGGAAACTTTGAAGTTTAGAGCAGCTCACAACTCCCAATGTAGGGAAACCTCCCAGGCCTCATGACGCCCCCACCCCCTTCAGGAAGGGGCCGTCATGGACACAAACTCCAGCTTGAGGCAACATCTGATACTCGCCCTGACCTCAGATGCAGGAGATCTCGATTCAGCCTCTGCACAGTGGGCCCAAACCTCGTGCTACCTTGTGTTTTCAGACTTCCTTCCTCACACTCCTGGCAAACATGTCCTCAAGACTTGGAATTCTGGAACCAAAATGCAGCCCTATGCTGGCCCTCCAGAAGAAAAACGTTGCTCTATGGGGATCTCCATAAACCCCAAATGAGGATCAACCTGCTCCGTTCTCGACCTCACCCCAGTTGGATTGTTCGGGTTGTCCATTCATCCCTACCCTGAGCTCTGCTTTAGAATCCCTCTTTTGGTGGGACACCTGAGGTAACAAAACTAAAAGGACTCCTCCCATCCTTCAGATTGACCCCAAACAATTGGGATTGGACCAAATTCACAGAGAGGAAGTCTCGTCCATGGCCCATGAGGCCTCCCCAAGATTCCACAGCCATCGTTGACAACAAATCCAGAGACAAATGTCTGAGCAAGCGCCTCACACTCGCTCTTTCGTCGTATCCTGAAGAGTTCTCCTCACGGTCTGTAGATCGGGCCTGCCATACCTACTTCCCAAACCTAAGCCGAGTTTGTGTTTTCAAACTTCTGTCCCCACATTCCTGGCCCACAGACCCTTCAGGCTGGGGCCCCTGGAGCCACACATCAGGACTGTGCCTGTCCATACCACGGGAATTCTGCCCATTCCATTGTCCACAATCGTACAAATTAGGTAAAACCTCCAGAGTCCCCAAGGACATCCCAATAATGTAGGCCGCCCAGGACAAACAAGGGTCATCTGAAACCAGCTGAGCATCTACCTCTGCTCAGCGTAGATGGATGTCCCCAGAGAAGAAGATTGAATCAGACAGACCCCTAGGCCTGAATCAGATTCATTTTTTCGGTTACAGGTATCTCTCCTCAGAGGCCTGGTTTCCAATATTAGCATATGGGGATTTCATGAGGCAGCAATCAGAACAAATCTCTTCTCCACATGGGAAAATTATCCTTTGAAGATGTCTCAAAACCTCCAGTTAGGAGAATCCTTCAGGGCCTGTGTGCCACTGCCCCAAAACAAGGTCTCCATAGACACAAAAACACATTAGGACCCATCCACAGGAGAGTCCATTTCAACTGAGCGAATTCGGGTGCTTTGCGAGATTCAGCAGATCTAACTTGTCTTGTTGCTAGGAGACAATAGGAATGCGAGTTGGCCTACCCCGCCATCCATCCTTAAAACCCTGCTCGGAATCGTTGGCCTGGAGCCAACCAACAGGTCTCAATTGTCCTGCAGAAGAATCTCTGCAGATGGGAGCTTCTCAGAACTCCCATCGTGAGAGAAGCCCCATGGCCACATGATCCCCCCACCTTCATAAAGTGGCCATCAGGGACATAAGGTCCAACCTGAGCGATCGTCTGATCCTCACCCTGACTTCAGATGCACGAGATCTCGGTTCAGGTCTGTAGATTGTGCCTGCCATGTCCTCACCCAGAAACCTAAGCCTAGCTGGTGTCCTCAGACTTCTGTCCACAGACTACTGGCTCACAAGCCCTCCAGTTTGGCAATCCAGAACTACAATGCAGCACTCTACCTGCCCTGCAGAAGAAATACATTGCCCTCTGGGGCTACCTAGAAACCCCAAGTGAAGATCAACCTGCACGACACTTGGCTATACCCAAAATATATAGGATGACCTGGGCAATAATGCCCTTTCTGACACAGCCTGAGCCTGGACCTCCTGGGCCCACCCAGACAGCTGGCTACAAACTAAGAACTTCAGAGCCCCCATGGCCTTGGGTCGTTATCCCTTCCCAACCTCAGTATTCAGGCTTCAGAACCTAGACCTTATCTCCAATCACTGCCCAGGTTTGAAAATGATGCAGAAATCATAACTCCTTCCCGATGGCAGGAAAACTTGTGGTTGGCTTGTTGTCCAACGTTCAGTGTAGTGGAAACCAGTGTGTCCCTTGAGGACACTCTATTGCTCGCGGTTGAGATAGGTAGCAAACACACATTGTGACCCTCAGCCTAAGCCCAGTCCTCAGCTAAGGCCTCTCAGTGGCTGGAAAAAGAGACAACATATTGGGCTTGCCATGCCCCTAGGCCCCAATTTTTAACCATAGTTCGTGTTGTCCCTTCACTCTTCCCCAGGGCTCTGCTTTGGAATTCCTCTTTTGGTGGGACACCTGATGTAACAACCCTGAAAGGAGTCATCTATCCAACAGATTGTCTAAAAACAATTGGGATCGGGCCAAATCCACAGAGAGCAAGATTCGTCCATGTCCCATGAGGGCTCCTCGACATTCCACGGCCATCGCTGATACAAAATCCAGAGACAAAAGCCTAAGCAAGCGCCTCAGACTCGCACTATCTTCATATCCTGAAGATGTCTTCTCATGGTTTGTAGATCGGGCCTGCCATACCTACGTCCCCAAACATAAGCTGAGTTTGTGTTTTCAGACGTCTGTCCTAAAAGTCCTGGGCCACACACCAATCAGGCTGGGGACCCTGGAGCCACACATTAGGACTGTGCCTACCCAATCAATGGGAATTCTGCCCATTCCATTGTCCAAAATCGTACAAATTAGAAGAACCCTCCATAGTCCCTGAGGCCATCCCAATAGTATAGGTCGCCCGGAACAAAAAAGGGCAGTCTGACAACAGCTGAGCATCTAACTCCACTCATACGCTAGAAGATTGTCCCCAGAGAAGAATATTGAACAAGACAGGACCCTAGGCCAAAATCGGATCCATTGCTTTGCTTTAAAGGCATGTCTCCTCAAAACCCTGGATTCCAATACCAGCATTGGGGTTTTCCTGAGGCACCCATCAGAACCAAACTCGTCTCCACAAGGAAACTTGTGCATGGGAGCTATGTCAAAAGCTGAGGAGAATACTTCAGGGTCCCGGTGCCAACGCCCCATTCCAAGGCCCTCATGGACACAAACACACATTGGACCCATCCTCAGGAAAGTCCATTTCAACTCAGCCACCCCGGTTGCTCCCGCAGAGCCATCAGATCTAAACTGCCTTGTCGCTAGGAGACAATTGGAATGCGAGGCGGGCTTCCCAGGCATCCATCCTCGAACGTTGGTCTGGACTCATCCATATGGGATGTCCTGGAGCTGTCCAACAGGTCTCAATTGTCCCGCAGAAGGAATCCTTTGAGGGGGCATCCCACCACACCCAACGTGGTAAAACCTCCACGATCTCGAGAATCCGCTCCCTTATGAAGGGGCAGTCATGAACAGAAAATCCAAGCTGAGCCAACTTCTGATCCTCGCTCTTACTTCAGAAGCATGAGATATTGATTCAGATCTTCAGGGGGTACATACCGTGCCCTCGCCCTGAAACCCAAGTCTAGCTTGTGTTCTCAGAATTCCATTTTCACACTCCTGCCCCAAAAGCCTACAAGTTTGGCAATTCCGGACCATCATTGCAGCACTCTGCATGCCCTCTAGAAAAAATATATTGCCTAATGAGCTGCCCGGGCACATTAAATGAGAATAAACCTACACGGCACTCGAATGTACCCAAATTATATAGTCTAACCTGGGCAGTAATGCACTGTCTGACACAACCTGAGCCGGGACCTCCTGAGCAACAACCAGACAGCTGACCGCACACTGAGCACATCAGACCCGCCATAGCCTTAGGTCATCATCTCTGCCTTACCTCAGTTTTCAGGCTTCAGAACCTAGACCTTATCTCCAATCACTGCCCATGGGTGACTGTGATGCAGAAATCAGAACTCCTTCTTACCCAAGGCAAGAAACCTTGTTGTTGCCATGTTGTCCTACGTTCAGTGTAGGAGAAAGCAGCATTCACCCTGAGATCACGCACATTCTTTAGTGCAACGAGGGCATAAACACGCATTGTGACCCTCAGCGTGATTCCTGACCTCTAGTAAATCCTCTCAGTGGCTGGACCATTAGATGTCATAATGGGCTTGACATGTCCCTAGGCCCCAATTTTTAACCAGATTTCTGGTTGTCCAGTCACAACTCCCCAGGGCTCTACTCTGGAATCCCTCATTTGGTGGGACACCTGAGGTTGAAAAACAAAACAAAACAAATCAACAACAACAAAAAAAACGGACTTCTTCCATACCACAGAGTGACCCCAAACTCCATGGACGGGGCCAACATCCCAGAGAGTAAGACTCGTCCATTTCCCATGAAGTCACCCGGAAATTTCACGACCATGAGTGACACGATATCCAGAGACAAAAACTTGAGCAAGAGCCCCACACTCGCCCTTTTTTCATATACCGAAGAGTTCTCCTCATGTTCTGTAGATCAGTCCTGCCATACCTATGACCCGAAATGTAAGCCGAGTTTGTGTTTTCAGACAACTGTCCAAACAGCCCTGGCCTACACACCCTACAGGCTCAGGCTTCTGGAGCCAAATCAGACGACTGTGCTTGCCCTCTCCAAGGGAATTGTATGTGCCCATTCCAATGGCCACAACCCTACTAATTGGATAAACCTCCAAAGTCCCTGAGGCCATCCCAATATTTGCGGCTTCCCAGGACAAACAGGGGCAATCTGGGCCCATCAGAGCACCTACCGGCACTCAGAACCGTAGACTGATGTCCCCAGAGGTAAAAAGGAACGAACAGGCCCTCCGGCACCTATCGGATCCATTGGTTTGGCTTCCAGGCATCTCTCCTCAGAGGCCTGGATTTCAATAACAGCATATGGCTGTTTCTTGACTCACCCATCAGAAAAATCTCATCTACACATGGGAAACTTGCACGATGGAGCTGTGTGAAAGCTTCTCTTTAGGAGAACCCTTCAGGGCCCCAGTGCCACCGCTTCATTCCAAGGTCTCCATAGACACAAAATCATATTAGGACACATCCACGGGAGAGTCCATTAAAACTCAGCCTCCTCGGTTGCTCCCCCAGATCCAGCAGATCTAACCTGTCTTGTTGCTGGGAGACAATTGGAATGCGATGTGGGCTACCCATCCATCCATCCTTAGAACCCTGCTCGGAAACGTTGTCCTGGAGCCAACGAACAGGTCTCAATTGTCCTGCAGTAGAATCTTTGCAGTTGGGAGCTTCTCACAACTCCCATCGTGGGAAAAAACCCATGGCCTCGTGATCCATCCCCCCGTCAAGAAGGGATCATCAGGGACAGTATGTCCAACCTGAGGGATAGTCTGATCCTCGCCCTTACTTCAGATGCTCGAGTTCTCGATTCAGGTCTGTAGATTGTGCCTGCCATATCCTCACCCAGAAACCTAGGCTAGCTTGGGTTCTCAGACTTCTGTCCTCAGACTACTGGCCCACAAGCCCTCCAGTTTGGCAATCCAGTACTACAATGCAGCACTCTGCCTGCCCTCCAGAAGAAAAACATTGCCCTCTGGGGCTACCCAGAAACCCCAGTGAGGTTCAACATGCACGGCATTAGGCTGTACCCCAAATCTATAGGCTGACCTGGGCACTAATGCCCTTTCTGACACAGCCTGAGCCTGGACCTCCTGGTCCCACCCAGACAGCTGGCCGCACACTGAGCACATTGGACCCGCCATGGCCTTAGGTCGTCATCTCTTTCTCAACCTCGGTTTTCAGGCTTCAGAACCTAGACCTTATCTCCAATCTCTGCCCTGGTTTGTAAATGATGCAGAAATAAGAACTCTTTCCCCATGGCACAAAACCTTGTTGTTGGCATATTGTCCAAGTTTCAGTGTAGTTGAAACCAGTCTGGCCCATGAGGCCCCGCGCATGCTTGCGGGCCACATTGGTCACAAACACACATTGTGACCCTCAGCCTGAGCCCAGTCCTCAGGTAAGGCCTCTCATTGGCTGGATGGAGAGACAGCATATTGGGCTTGCCATGCCCCTAAGGCCCAATTTTAACCGTAGTTCGGATTGTCCCTTCACTATTCCCCAGGGCTCTGCATTGGAATTCCTCTTTTGGTGGGACACCTGAGGTAACAAACCTGAAAGGAGTCCACCCATCCCAAAGATTGACGAAAAACAATTGGGTTCTGGCAAAACCCACAGAGAGCAAGATTCGTCCATGGCCCAAGAGGCCTCCCCAACATTCCACGGCCATCGCTGATACAAAATCCAGAGACAAAAGCCTGAGCACGTGCCTCAGACTCCTCATTCTCCATATCCTGAAGAGTTCTTCAATAAGAACCTACACGGCACTCGAATGCACCCAATATAAATAGTCTTACCTGGGCACTAATGCACTGTCTGACATCCTGAGGCCGGACCTCGTGACCAACACCCAGACAGCTGACCGCACACACTGAGCCCATCAGACCTGCCATGGCCTTAGGTCAACATCTCTTCCCTACCTCAGTTTTCAGGCTTCAGAACCTAGAACTTAACTCCAATCACTGCCCAGGGGTGACTGTGATGCAGAAAGCGGAACACTTCCTTACCCATGGCAAGAAACCTTGTGGTTGGCATGTTGTCCAATGTTCAGTGTACGAGAAACCAGCATTCAACCTGAGGCCCCGTCCATTCTTGAGTGCGACGAGGGCATAAACACGCATTGTGACCCTCAGCGTGAGTCCTGTCCTCTAGTACGTCCTCTCAGTGGCTGGACCATTAGATGTCATAATGGGCTTGACATGTCCCTAGGACCCAATTTTTAACCAGATTTCTGGTTGTCCAGTCGCCCCTCCCCAGGGCTCTACTCTGGAATCCCTCATTTGGTGGGACAACTGAGGATGAAAAACAAAATAACACAAATCAACAACAGAACAACGGACTTCTCACATCCCGCAAAATGACCCCAAACTCTTTGGACGGGGCCAACATCCCAGAGAGTAATGCTCGTCCATTTCCCATGATGTCACCCGGAAAATTCACGACCATGAGTGAAACGATATCCAGAGACAAAATCTTGAGCAAGAGCCTCACACTCGCCCTTTTTTCATATCCCGAAGAGTTCTCCTCATGGTCTGTAGATCAGTCCTGCCATACCTATGACCCGAAACATAAGCCGAGTTTGTGTTTTCAGACAAATGTCCAAACAGCCGTGGCGTACACACCCTACAGGCTCAGGCCCCTGAGCCAAACCTGACAACTGTGCTTCCCCTCTCCAAGGGAATTGTATGTGCCCACTCCAAGGGCCACAACCCTACTAATACGATAAACCTCCAAATTACCTGAAGTCATACCAATATTTGTGTCTTCCCAGGGCAAACAGGGGCAATCTGGGCCCATCTGAGCACCTACCTTCTCTCAGACCGGAAGACTGATGTCCCCAGAGGTAAAAAGGAATGAAAAGGCCCCTAGGCACCTATCGGATCCATTGCTTTGGTTTCCAAGCATCTCTCCTCAGAGGAATGGATTTCAATAACAGCATATGGCTGTTTCTTGACTCAACCATCAGAACAAATTTCATCTACACATGGGAAACTTGCACAATGGAGCTCTGTGAAATCCTCTCTTTAGGAGAACCCTTCAGGGCCCCAGTGCCACCGCTTTATTCCAAGGTCTCCATAGACACAAAATCAAATTAGGACACATCCACGGGAGAGTCCATTTCAACTGAGCCACCTCGGTTGCTCCCCCAGATCCAGCAGATCTAACCTGTCTTGTTGCTTGGAGACAATTGGAATGCGAGTTGTGCTACCCAGCCATCCTTCCTTAGAACCCTGCTCGGAATCATTGTCCTGGAGCCAACCAACAGGTCTCAATTGTCCTGCAGAAATCTTTGCAGTTGGGAATTTCTCACAACTCCCATCGTGTGAAAACGCCCAGGGCCTCGTGATTCACCCCCCCCTTCAAGAAGGGGCCATCGGGGACAGAATGTCCAACCTTAGTGATCGTTTGATCCTCGCCCTGACGTCAGATGCACAAGATCTCGATTCAGGTCTGTAGATTGTGCCTGCCATATCCTCACCCAGAAACCTAGGTCTAGCTTGCCTTCTCAGACTTCCGTCCTCAGACTACTGGCCCAAAAGCTCTCCAGTTTGGCAAACCAGAACTACAATGCAGCACTATGCCTGATCTCCAGAAGAAAAACATTGCCCTCTGGGGCTACCCAGAAAACCCAAATGAGCATCAACCTGCACGTCATTCGGTTGTACCCCCAATATATAGGCTGACCTGGGTACTAAAGCCCTTTGTGGCACACCCTGAGCCTGGACCTCCAGGTCCCACCCAAACACCTGGCCGCACACATAGAACATCGGACACGTCATGGCCTTAGTTCGTCATCTCTTCTCAACCTCGGTTTTCAGGCCTACACATCCTACAGGCTCAGACCCCTGGAGCCAAACATGAAGACTGTGCTTGCCCTCTCCAAGGGAATTGTATGTGCCCATTCCAATGGCCACAACCCTACTAATAGGATAAAACTCCAAAGTCCCTGAGGCCATCCCAATATTTGTGGCTTCCCAGGACAAACAGGGGCAATCTGGGCCCATCTGAGCACCTACCGCCACTCAGATTCGTAGACTGATGTCCCCAGAGGTCAAAAGGAACGAACAGGCCCATAGGCAACTATCAGATCTATTACTTTGGTTTCCAGGCATCTCTCCTTAGAGATCCTTAGAACCCTTAGAACCCTGCTCTTGCGTCGTTCCTTATGGGACATCCTTGAGCCATTCAACAGGTGTCGACTGTCCCTCAGTTGTCCTTGTTTATGGACAACCTCACAACTCACATCATGGAAAGCTTCTAAGGTCACATGATGCCCCCAATCTTCATGAAGTCGGATCATGGAAAGAAACTCCAACCTGAGCCAACGGATGATCTTCGCCTAGATTTCAGATGCACGATATCTTGATTAAGCTCTTCATGTGCACCTGCTGTGCCCTCACCCCAAAACCTAAGCATACCTAGTGTTCTCAGACTTCCGTCCTCACTCTCCTGGACCTCACGCCCTCCATTTTGAGATTTCCGATGACACAGTGCTGCACTCTGCCTGCCCTCTAGAAGAAAAACGTTGCCCTATGGGTCTACCCAGAAACCTCAAATGAGGATAAACCTGCATGCCACACAACTGTACACCAATTATATAGTCTAGCCTGTGCACTAATGCCCTGTCTGACACAACCTGACACCTGAATTCCCAACCGACACCCAGACAGCTTGCCGTACACTGAGAACATCTGAACCGCCATGGCCTTAGGTTGCCATCTCTTTCCAACCTGGTTTTCAGGCGACAGAAACCTAGACCTATCTCTACTCATTTCCCATGGGTGAACGTGATGCAGAAATCATAACTCCTCCTTCCCTCTCGCCAGAATCTTGTGGTTGGCATCTTATCCAAAGTTCAGTGTAGGACCCCTGTTGGGCCTACAGGAGTAGTAGTAGGGCCCCTGAGGGTAATGTAGGGTCCCCGAGGCCCTGCCCCTGCTTAAGAGCTGCGGTGGGCACAAACACACATTGGGACCCTCAGTTTGAGCCCTGTCCTCAAGTAAAGCCTCTCAGTGGCTGGACCATGAGTCCAAATATGGGGCCTGCCATGCCCCAAGTCACCCAATCTTAACCAGAGGTAGAGACATCTAGTCACCCCTACTCAGGGCTCTGCTCTGGAATCCCTCTTTGGTGGGACATTTGAGGTAAGTAAACACAGAAAAGATTCCTCCCACCCACAGAATGACCCCAATCACTTGGGATCAGGCCATCCCCAGAGTGAAAGACTCCTCCATGGCCCATGAGGCCAGCCCGACATTCCACGGCCACTATTGACACAAAAATCCAGAGACATAAGCCTCACCCTTAGGTCATAGCCCAAAAAATTCTCCTCATAGTCTGTAGATCGGGCCTGCCATACCTACGTCCCCAAACCGTGTTTTCAGACTTCTATCCTGACAACCCTGTCCCACACACCCTCCAGGCTGAGGCCCCTGGAGCCACACCTCAGGACTGTGCCTGCCCTCTCCAAGGAAATTTTTCCCATTCCATTGGCCACAACCCTACAGATTAGGAGAAACCTCCAAAGTCCCAGAGGCCATTCCAATAGTGTAGGCCGCCCAGTACAAAGAGGGGTGATCTGTCCCAAGCTGAGCAACGACCTCAACTCACCCGTAGACAGATATCCCAAGAGAAAGGTATTAAACTGGACAGGCCCCTAGAACGTAATTGGTTCCATTTCTTTTGTTTTTAAGCATCTCTCCTCAGAGGCCTGTTTCCCAATACCAGCATATGGGGGATTCCAGAGATACCAATCAGAACAAATCTTGTCTCCACATGGGAAACTTATCCTTTGGAGCTCCGTAAAAACCTCCAGTTAGGAGAAACCTTCAGGTAACCAGAGCCACCGCCCTATTCCAAGGTCTCCATGGACACAAACCCGCATTATGACCATTCGGCAGGAGAGTACATTTCAACTCAGCCCCGTTGATTACTCCCCCAGAGCCAGAATATCAAACCTGCCTTGTCACTAGGAGACAGCTGGAATGCAAAGCAGACTCTCTAGGCATCCATCGTTGGAATCCTGCTCGGGGCGCCGTTCCATATGGGATGTCCTGGGAGCCTTCCAACAGGTCTTGACTGTCCTGCAGAAGGAATCCTTGCAGATTGGAGCATCTCACAACTCCTATCGTGGGAAAACCTACATGGCCTCATGAGATGCTCCCCTTTATGAAGGGGCCATCATGGACGGAAACTCCAACCTGAGCCAACTTCTGATCCATTGCTTTGGTTACTATTTATCTCTCCTCAGAGGCCTGGTTTCCAATATCAGAATATGGGGGTTTCCTAAGGAAACAATCAGAACAGATCTCATCTCCACATGAGAAACTTGCTCTTTGGAGCTGTGTCAATACCTCAGGTTAGGAGGATCCTTCAGGGCGCTGGCACCATGGCCCAATTCCCAGGTCTCCAAGGACACAAACTTACATTATGATCCATCCTCAGGAGAGTCCATTTCAAATCAGCCCCCTCGGCTGCTCACCCAGAGCCAGCAGATCAAACCTGCCTTGTCACTAGGAGACAGTTGGAATGCGAGGTGGGCTGCCCAGGCATCCATCCTTAGAACCCTGCTCTGGAGAATTTCTTTATGGGACGTCTTGAATCCAACCAACCTGTCTTGACTGTCTCGCAGAATGAATCCTTGTGCTTTGAAGCATCACACAATCCCACTCTGAGAAAACCTCCATTTCCTCATGATGCCCCACACCTTCATAAATGGGCCATCATGGACAGAAACTCCATCTAAGCCAAAGTCTGATCCGCACCCTGAATTCAAAAGCACGAGATCTCGATTCAGCACTTGAGAGTGTGCCTGCTGTGCCCTCGCCCCGAAACGTAAGCCTATCTTGTGTTCTCAGACTTCCGTCTTCACAATCCTGGCCACACCCCTCCAGTTTGGCAATTCTGGAGACACAATGCAGCACTCTGCCTGCCCTCCAGAAGAAAAGAAAATGTTGCCCTATATGGCTAACCAGAAACGCCAAATGAGTAACAACCTGCATGCCACTCGACCATACCCCAATCATACAATCTAGCCTGTGCACTAAAGCCCTGTCTGACACAGCCTGAAGGCAGACCTCCAGTCCAACACCCAGACAGCTGGCCGTACACTGAGCATATCAAACCCACAATGGCTTTCGGCCATCATCTCTACCCAACCTCAGTTTTCACCTTCAGAACCTAGAGCTTATCTCCACTCACTGCTCAGGAATGAACGTGATACAAGAATCAGAACTTCTCCTTCGCCATGGCAAGAAACCTTGTGGTTGGCATGTGGTCCAACGTTCATTGTAGGAGAAAGCAGGATGCACTATGAGGCCCCACCTATCCCTGAGGGCTACAATTTGCACAAACACACATTGTGACCCTCAGCGTGAGCCCTATCCTCATGTAAAGCCTCTTAGTGACCGGAACAACAGCCCACATATGGGGCTTGCCAAGCCCCTAGTCCCCCAATCTCAACCAGAGTTAGAGATGTCTAGTCACCCCTACTCAGGGCACTGCTCTGGAATCCCTCTTTGGTGGGACACCTGAGGTTAAAAAAAAAAATACAGAAAGGACTCTTCCCATCCACAGAATGATCCCAACCACTTGGGATCAGGCCAAATCACCAGAGAAAGACTTGTCAATGGCCCTTGAGGACCCCCCGACATTCCACGGCCACCGTAGGCACAAAATCCAGAGACAAAAGCCTGAGCAAACGCCACATACTTGCCCTTTGTTCATAGTCCGGAAAATTCTCACAGTCTGTAGTTCGAGCCTTCATACATACATCCCCAAACCTAAGCTGAGTTTGTGTTTTCAAACTTCTGTCCCCACAGTCCTGGCCCACACACCATCCAAGCTGGGGCCCCTGGAGCCACACCTGAGGACTGTGGCTTCCCTCTCCAGGGGAATTCTGCCATTTCCATTGGTCACAACCCTATAGATTAGGAGAAACCTCCAAACTCCCCGAGGCCATCCCAATAGTGTTGGCTGCCCAGTACAAACAGGGATGATCTTTCACAAATTAGGAAAACTACCTCCACTCAGACCCAGAGACAGATATATCCCCATAGAATAAGATTGAACTGGACAGGCACTTAGGCCCTAATCAGATCTATTGCTTTTGTTTCCAGGCATCTCTCCTAAGAGGCCTGGTTACCAATACCAGCATATGGGGGATTACTGATGCACTCATAGAAAAAATCTCGTCTCCACATAGGAAATGTACTCTTTGGAGCTCTATAAAAAACCTCTGTTTAGGAGAATCTTTCAGGGCCCCGGATCAAGCGCCCCATTCCAAGGTCTCCATGGACTTAAACCCACATTATGATCTATCCTCGGTAGAGTCCATGTCAACTCATCCCCATTGGTTTCTCCCCCAGGGCCTGCAGATCAAACCTGCCTTGTTGCTAGGAGACAACTAGAATGGGAGGCGGGCTGCCCAGGCATCCATCCTTAGAACCCTACTCTGGAGTCATTCCATATGGGACATCCTAGAGCCATCCAACAGGTCTCAAGTGTCCCACAGAAGGAATCTTTGCAGTCTGGTGCATCTCACAACTCCCATTGTGGGAAAATCTTCATGGCCTCTTGAGACGCTCCACTTTATAAAGGGGCCATCATGGACAGAAACTCCAACCTGAGCAAACATCTGATATTCGCCCTGGCTTCAGGTGCATGAGATCTTGATTCAGCTCTGCAGAGTGTGCCTTCTGTGCCCTCACCCCAAAAACTAAGCTTAGCTTGTGTTCTCAGACTACCGTCCTCACACCCCTGGCCCAAAAGCCCTACAATTTGGCAATACTGGTGCCACAATGCAGCACTCTGCCTGCCCTCCAGAAGAAAAACGTTGCCTTATGGAGCTACCTAGAAACCCGAATGAGGATCAACTGAACGCCACTCGACTGCACCCCAAATATACAGTCTACCCTGTCTAATGCCCTGTCTGACACAGCATGAGCCCACACCTCCAGACCAACGCTCAACAGCTAGCCACACACTGAGCTCATTGTACCCATCAGGTCCTTAGGTCTTCATCTCTTCCCAACCTCGGTTTTCGGGTTTCAGATCCTAGACCTAAACTCCAATCACTGTCCAGGGGTGAACGTGATGCAGAAATCACAACTCTTCCTTCGCCATGGCCGGAAACCTTGTGGTTGGCATATTCTCCAACGTTCAGTGTAGGAGAATCCAGCGTGGCCCATGAGGCCCTTCCCATGCTTGAGGGCCTTGTTGGGCACAAATAGGCATTGTGACCCTCAGCATGAGCCCTGTCCTCAAGGAAGACCTCTCCGTGTCTGAATCAAGAGCTCACATATTGGACTTGCCATGCCCCTAGGCCCCCAAACTTAAACAGAGGAGGGGTTATCCAGTTGTCCCTACCAAGGACTCTGCTCTGGAATCCCTCTTTTATTGGCACACATGAGGTACATAAAATTAATAAAAAACAGAAAGGACTCCTCCCATCCCACAGAATGTACCCAAACTCTTGGGATTGGATCAAATCCTCAGAGAAGGAAAGCCGTCCACAACCCATGAGGCCACGCCAGCATTAGACCCACATTGTTGACACAAATCCAGAGACAAAACCTGAGCAAGCACCTCAAACTCACCCTTTTACATATCCCGAAGTGTAGATCCAGCAGATCGAACTTGCCTTGGCGCTATGAGACACCTGGCGTGGGAGGCAGGCTGCCCAGGCCTCCATCCTTAGAACCCTGCTCTGGATAACTTCCTTATGGGATGTCCTGGAGCCATCCAGCAGGTCTCGAGTGTCCCACGGAAGGAATCATTGCGGTTTGGAGCATCTCACAATTCCCATCGTGGGAAAACCTCCATGGCCTCGTGACACCCTCCCCTTCATGAAGGGGCCGTCATGGACAGAAACTCCAACCTGAGCCAACGTCTGATCCTAGCTCTGTCTTCAGGTACACGGGATCTCGAATCATCTCTGCAGAGGGTTCCTGCCGTCCCCTCACCCCGAAATCTAAGTCTGGCTTGTGTTCTCAGAATTTTTTCCTCACACTCCTGGCCCACAAGCCTTCCAGTTTGGGAATTCTGGAGCCACTATGTGGCACTGTGTCTTCCTTCCAGAAGAAAAACGTTGCCCTCTGGGGCTACCCAGTAACCACAAATGAGTACCAACCTGCACGAAACTCGACTGCACCCCAATGATACAGTAAGGCTGGGCACTAATTCCCTGTCTGCCACAGCCTGAGCCTGCACCTCCCAACCCACACTCAACAGCTGGCTGAACACTGAGCATATCAGTCACACCATGGCCTTAGGTCTTCATCTCTTCCCAACCTCAGTTTTCAGGCTTCAGAACCTAGACCTTAAATCCAATCACAGTCCAGGAGTGAAAGTGTTGCAGAAATTAGAACTCCTTCTTCCCCATGGCCAGAAAACTTGTGGTTGCCATATTGTGCAACGTTCTGTGTAGGAGAAACCAGCATGGTACTTAGGCCACGCCCGGTCTTGAGGGGCTCCTTGGGCACAAAACACATTGTGAAACTGAATGTGAGCCCTATGCTCAAGGAAGGCCTCTCAGTGTCTGGACCAAGAGCCCACATATGGGGCTTGCCATGTTCTTAGGTCCCAATGTTAACCAGAGTTCTGGTGTCCAGTCGCCCCTCCCCAGGACTCTGCTGTGGAATCCCTCTTTTGGTGGTCCACCTGAGGTAAAAAAAAAAAAAAAAAAAACAACCAGAAAGGCCTCCTCCCTTCCCACAGAATGACGCCAAACTCTTGGGATTGGGTCAAATCCCCAGAAAGGGAGCCTCATCGATGGCCCATGAGGACACCTGGACATTCCATGCAATCGGTGATACATATCCAGAAAAAAATAAGCATGAGCAAGCACCTCACTTTCGCGTTTGTTCATATCCCGAAGAGTTCTCCTCACGGTCTATATATCGGGCCGGCCATACCTACAGACCCAAACCTAAGTGGAGTTTGTGTTTTCAGACTTTTGTCCAAATAGCCCTGGACCACACACGCTCCACACTTGGGTCCCTGGAGCCACACCTCAGGACTGTGCTTCCCTTTCAAGAAAATTCTTCCCACTCCATTGGCCACAACCTTGCAAATTTGGAAAAATCTCCAAAGTTACCGAAGCCATCCCAATAGTGTAGGCCGCCCAGGACAAACAGGTGTGATCTCAAACCAGCTGAGCAACTACCTCCACTCAGACAAAAGATGTCCCCAGAGAAGAATATTGAACCGGACAGGCCCCTAGGCCCTAATCAGATCCATTGCTTTGGTTTCCAGGCATCTCTCCTCAGAGGCCTCATTTCCAATACCAGCAAATGGTGGTTTCCTGAGGCACCAATAAGAACAAATCTCGTCTCCCCATGGAAAACTTGCTCATTGGAGCTTTGTTATCACCTCTGGTTAGGAGAATCCTTCAGGGCCCTGGTGCCACTGCCCCATACCAAGGTCTCAATGGACTCAAACCAACTATAAGACCATCCTCAGGAAAGTCCATTTCAACTCATTTAAGACCATCCTCAGGAAAGTCCATTCCAACTCAGCCCCCTCTGATGCTACCCCAAGCCAGCAGATCAAACGTTTCTTGTTGCTAGGAGACAATTGGAATTGAGGCTGTCTGCCCAGGCATCCATACTTAGAACCCTGTTCTGGAAAAATACCTTATGAGACGTCCTGGAGCCATCCAACAAATCTAAATTGTCCCACAGAAGGAATTTTTGCGGTTTGGAGCATCTCACAACTCTAATAGTGGGAAAACCCCCATGGCCTCATAATGCCCCCCCCCCGTCATGAAGGGGCCAACATGGACAGAAACTCCAACCTGAGCCAAAGTCTGATCCTCGACCTGACTTCAGACTCATGAGATCTCAATTCAGCTCTGCAGAGTGTGCCTGCCATGTCCATTCCCCGAAACCTAAGCCTAGCTTGTGTTCTCAGACTTCCGTCCTCACTCTCCTGGCCCACAAGCCCTCCAGTTTGGGAATTCCGAAGCCACAATGCAGCACTCTGCCTGCCCTCCAGAAGAAAAACTTTGCCCTATGCTGCTAATAAGAAACCCCAAATGATTATCTAATGCATGCCACTCGACTGTAAAGGTATTATACAGCCTACCCTGAATACGAATGCCCTGTCTAGCACAGCCTGAGACAAGACATCCCAAACGACACATAGACAGCTGGCTCCAACCTGGACACAAGGGACCCGCTATGGCTGTAGTTCGTCATCTCTTCCCAACCTCGGTTTTCAGGCTTCAGAACCTAGACCTTATCTCCAATCACTGCCCAGGGGTGAACGTGATGCAGAAATTAGAATTCCTCCTCCTTCCCCATGGCCAGAAACCTTGTGGTTGGCATGTTGTCCTACGTTCAATGTGGGAAAACCTGCATTGTAGGAAATGCTACGCCATTGCTTGAGGGCCGCCTAGGGCACAGACATGCATTGTGACCTGTAGCGTGAGTCCCGTATTAAAGTAACGCCTCTCAGTGGTTGGACCAAGATCCTGCATATGGGGCTTGTCATATCCATAGGCCCCCAGGCTTAACCAGAGAGCGAGTATTCCAGTTGTCAGTACCCACTGCTATGCTCCAGAATCCCTCTACTGGGGGGACACATGAGGCAGAAAACAGGACTCTTCCCTTCCCACAGAATGACCCCAAACTCTTGGGGGCTGGACAACCTACCAGAGAGGGAGACTTGTACGACCCATGAGGCAACTCCTACATTTAACGGCCATTGTGGAGAAAATATCCAGAGACAAAAGACTGAGCGACTGCCTCCCTCTCACAATTCTTTCATATCCAGAGGAGCTCCCCTCACGGACTGTAGATCAAGCCTACCATAACCTCGGCCCCAAACCTGAGCTGAGTTTGGGATTTTGGATGTCTGCCTGCACAGCCGTGGCCCACACTGCCTCCAGGCTGGGTTCTCTGGAGCCACACCACAGAACTGTGCCTGCTCTCTCCTATGAAACTGCCCGTTCCATTGGCCACAACTCTACAAAATAGTAGAAACCTCAAGGTCCGCAAGGACATCCCACTACCGCAAGCCGCACTGGACAAACAGGGGCATTATGACACCAGCTGAGCAACTACTAACTCCATGCAGACACACAGACTGATATCCGCAGAGACAGAAGATTGAACCAGACAGGCCCCTAGGCCCTATTATGAAATCTTGCTTTGGTGTCCAGGTATCACTCCTCAGAGGCCTGGGTTCGAAGACCAGCATATGGGGCTATCCGGAGGCACCAGACTGAACACCTCTCATCTCCACATGGAAAGCTTCCTTGTTGGAGTTGTGTCAAACCCTTCGGGTTGGAGAATCCTGCAGAGTCCCTTAGCTACTGCCACATTCCAAGGTCTCCATGGCCACCAACCCACATTATGACTCATCCTCAGGAAAGTCCATTTAAACTCAGCCTTCTGGGTAGCTCATCCAAGAGCCCGCAGATTGAGCCTGCCTTGTCCCGACCAGGCAATGGGAAGGTGAGTTGGCGTTTCTCGGCATCCATGCTTAGGCCCCCTGCTCTCGAGTCTTTCTGTATGGGGCATCCTGGAACCATCCAATAGTACTCGACTGTCCTGAAGAAGGAAACTTTGAAGTTTGGAGCAGCTCACAACTCCCAGCGTAGGGAAACCTCCCTGGCCTCATGACGCCCCCACCCCCTTCAGGAAGGGGCCGTCATGGACACAAACTCCAGCTTGAGGCAACATCTGATACTCGCCCTGACCTCAGATGCAGGAGATCTCGATTCAGCCTCTGCACAGTGGGCCCAAACCTCGTGCTACCTTTTGTTTTCATACTTCCTTCCTCACACTCCTGGCAAACATGTCCTCAAGACTTGGAATTCTGGAACCAAAATGCAGCCCTATGCTGGCCCTCCAGAAGAAAAAACGTTGCTCTATGGGGATCTCCATAAACCCCAAATGAGGATCAACCTGCTCGGTTCTCGACCTCACCCCAATTGGATTGTTCGGGTTGTCCATTCATCCCTCCCCAGAGCTCTGCTTTGGAATCCCTCTTTTGGTGGGACGCCTGAGGTAACAAAACTAAAAGGACTCCTCCCATCCTTCAGATTGACCCCAAACAATTGGAATTGGACCAAATTCACAGAGAGGAAGTCTCGTCCATGGCCCATGAGGCCTCCCCGAGATTCCACAGCCATCGTTGACAACAAATCCAGAGACAAAAGTCTGAGCAAGCGCCTCACACTCGCTCTTTTGTCGTATCCTGAAGAGTTCTCCTCACGGTCTGTAGATCGGGCCTGCCATACCTACTTCCCAAACCTAAGCCGAGTTTGTGTTTTCAGACTTCTGTCCCCACATTCCTGGCCCACAGACCCTTCAGGCTGGGGCCGCTGGAGCCACACATCAGGACTGTGCCTGTCCATACCACGGGGATTCTGCCCATTCCATTGTCCACAATCGTACAAATTAGGAAAAAAACCTCCAGAGTCCCCAAGGACATCCCAATAATGTAGGCCGCCCAGGACAAACAAGGGTCACCTGAAACCAGATGAGCACCTACCTCTACTCAGCGTAGATGGATGTCCCCAGAGAAGAAGATTGAATCAGACAGGCCCCTAGGCCTGAATCAGATTCATTGCTTTCGGTTACAGGTATCTGTCCTCAGAGGCCTGGTTTCCAATATTACCATATGGGGATTTAATGAGGCAGCAATCAGAACAAATCTCTTCTCCACATGGGAAAATTATCCTTTGAAGATGTCTCATTCCTCCAGTTAGGAGAATCCTTCAGGGCCTGTGTGCCACTGCCCCATTACAAGGTCTCCATAGACACAAAAAAACACATTAGGACCCAACCACAGGAGAGTCCATTTCAACTGAGCGTATTCGGTTGCTCCGCGAGATCCAGCAGATCTAACTTGTCTTGTTGCTAGGAGACAATTGGAATATGAGGTGGCCTACCCCGCCATCCACCCTTAAAACCCTGCTCGGAATCATTGACCTGGAGCCAACCAAAAGGTCTCAATTGTCCTGCAGAAGAATCTTTGCAGTTGGGAGTTTCTCACAAAAACCATCGTGAGAGAACCCCCATGGCCACATGATCACCCCCTTCATAAAGGGGCCATCAGGGACATAAGGTCCAACCTGAGCGATCGTCTGATCCTCACCCTGACTTCAGATGCACGAGATATCGGTTCAGGTCTGTAGATTGTGCCTGCCATGTCATCACCCAGAAACCTAAGCCTAGCTTGTGTCCTCAGACTTCTGTCATCAGACTACTGGCTCACAAGCCCTCCAGTTTGGCAATCCAGAACTACAATGCAGCACTCTACCTGCCCTGCAGAAGAAATACACTGCCCTCTGGGGCTACCCAGAAAAACCAAATGAAGATCAACCTGCACGCACTTGGCTATACGCAAAATATATAGGATGACCTGGGAAATAATGCCCTTTCTGACACAGCCTGAGCCTGGACCACCTGGCCCACCCAGACAGCTGGCTACATACTGAGAACTTCAGACCCCCCATGGCCTTAGGTCGTTATCCCTTCCCAACCTCAGTTTTCAGGCTTCAGAACCTAGACCTTCTCTCCAATCACTGCCCAGGTTTCAAAATGATGCAGAAATCAGAACTCTTTCCCGATGGCAGGAAAACTTGTGGTTCGCTTGTTGTCCAAACGTTCAGTGTAGTGGAAACCAGTGTGTCCCTTGAGGCCCCGCCATTGCTCACGGTCCAGATAGGTAGCAAACACACATTGTGACCCTCAGCCTTTGCCCAGTCCTCAGGTAAGGCCTCTCAGTGGCTGGATGCACAGACAGCATATTGGGCTTGCTAAGCCCCTAGGCCCCAATTTTTAACCATAATTCGTGTTGTCCCTTCACTCTTCCCCAGGGCTCTGCTTTGGAATTCCCCTTTTGGTGGGACACCTGATGTAACAACCCTGAAAGGAGTCCTCCATCCAACAGATTGACGAAAAACAATTGGGATCGGGCCAAATCCACAGAGAGCAAGATTCGTCCATGGCCCATGAGGCCTCCTCGACATTCCACGGCCATCGCTGATACAAAATCCAGAGACAAAAGCCTAAGCAAGCGCCTCAGACTCGCACTATCTTCATATCCTGAAGATGTCTTCTCATGGTTTGTAGATCGGGCCTGCCATACCTACGTCCCCAAACATAAGCTGAGTTTGTGTTTTCAGAATTCTGTCCTCAAAGTCCTGGGCCACATACCCTCCAGGGTGGGGACCCTGGAGCCACACATTAGGACTGTGCCTACCCAATCCATGGGAATTCTGCCCATTCCTTTGTCCAAAATCGTACAAGTTAGGAGAACCCTCCAAAGTCCCTGAGGCCATCCCAATAGTATAGGTCGCCCGGGACAAAAAAGGACAGTCTGACACCAGCTGAGCATCTAACTCCACTCATACCCTAGAAGGATGTCCCCAGAGAAGAAGATTGAACCAGACAGGACCCTAGGCCAAAATCGGATCCATTGCTTTGGTTTACAGGCATGTCTCCTCAAAACCCTGGATTCCAATACCAGCATTGGGGTTTTCCTGAGGCACCCATCAGAACAAACCTCGTCTCCAAAAGGATACTTGTGCATGGGAGCTATGTCAAAAGCTTAGGAGAATACTTCAGGGTCCCGGTGCCACCGCCCCATTCCAAGGCCCTCATGGACACAAACACACATTAGACCCATCCTCAGGAAAGTCCATTTCAACTCAGCCACCCCGGTTGCTCCCGCAGAGCCATCAGATCTAAACTGTCTTGTCGCTAGGAGACAATTGTAATGTGAGGCGGGCTTCCCAGGCATCCATCCTCGAACATTGGTCTGGACTCATCCATATGGGATGTCCTGGAGCTGTCCAACAGGTCTCAATTGTCCCGCAGAAGGAATCCTTGGAGGGGGCATCCCACCACTCCCAACGTGGATATACCTCCACGGCTTCGAGATTCGGGTCCCTTTATGAAGGGGCCGTCATGAACAGAAAATCCAAGCTGAGCCAACGTCTGATTCTCGCTCTGACTTCAGATGCATGAGATATTGCTTCAGATCTTCAAGAGGTACATGCCGTGCCCTCGCCCTGAATCCCAAGTCTAGCTTTTGTTCTCAGACTTCCGTCCTCACACTCCTGGCCCCGAAGCCCACAAGTTTGCCAATCCGGACCATCATTGCAGCACTCTGCCTGACCTCGAGAAACAAAATATTGCCCAATGAGCTGCCTGGGCACATTAAATGAGAATAAACCTACAAGGCACTCGAATGTACCCAAATTATATAGTCTAACCTGGGCAGTAATACACTGTCTGACACACCCTGAGCCGGGACCTCCTCAGCAACACCCAGACAGCTGACCGCACCCTGAGCCCATAAGACCCGCCGTGGCCTTAGGTCATCATCTCTTCCCTACCTCAGTTTTCAGGCTTCAGAACCTAGACCTTATCTCCAATCACTGCCCAGGGGTGAGTGTGATGCAGAAATCAGAACTCTTCCTTACCCATGGCAAGAAACCTTGTGGTTGGCATGTTGTCCAACGTTCAGTGTAGGGGAAACGAGCATTCACCCTGAGGCCCTGCCCATTCTTGAGAGCGACTAGGGCATAAACACGCATTGTGACCCTCAGCGTGAGTCCTGTCCTCTAGTACGTCCTCTCAGTGGATAGAACATTAGATGCCATAATGGCTGGACATGTCCCTAGGCCCCAAATTTAAACCAGATTTCTGGTTGTCCAATCGCCCGTCCCCAGGGCTGTACTCTGGAATCCCTCATATGGTGGGGTTTGAAAAACAAAAGAAAACAACAACAACAACAACAACAAAAACGGACTTCTTCCATCCCACAGAATGACCCCAAACTCTTTGGACGGGGCCAAACCCCCAGAAAGTAAGACTCGTCCATTTCCCATGAAGTCACCCGGATATTTCATGACCATGAATGGCACGATATCCAGAGATAAAAACATGAGCAAGAGCCTCACACTCGCCCATTTTTCATATCCCGAAGAGTTCTCCTCTTGGTCTGTAGATCAGTCCTGCCATACCTATGACCCGAAACATAAGCCGAGTTTCTGTTTTCAGACAACTGTCCAAGCAGCCCTGGCCTACACACACTACAGGCTCAGGCCCCTGGAGCCAACCTGAGGACTGTACTTGCCCTCTCCAAGGGAATTCTCTGTGCCCATTCCAATGGCCACAACTCTACTAATAGAATAAACCTCCAAAGTCCCTGAGGCCATCCCAATAGTGGTGGCATGCCAGGACAAACAGGAGCAATCTGAGCACATCTGAGAAACTACCTGCACTCAGACTTGTAGACTGATATCCCTAGAGGTAAAAAGGAATGAACAGGCCCCTAGTCCCTAATCGGATCCATTGCTATGGTTTCCAGGCATCTTCCTCAGAGGCCTGGATTTCAGTGCCAGCATATGGCTGTTTCTTGACTCACCCATCAGAGCAAAACTCATCTACTCATAGGAAACTTGCACGTGGGAGGTGTGTCAAATCCTCTTTTTAGGAGAACACTTCAGGGCCCCAGTGCCACCGCTTCATTCCAAGGTCTCCATAGACACAAAATCATATTAGAACACATCCACGGGAGAGTCCAATTCAACTCAGCATATTCCGTTGCCTCGCGAAATCCAGCAGATCTAACTTGTCTTGTTGCTAGGAGACAATTGGAATGCGAGGTGGGCTACCCCGCCATCCATCCTTAGAACCCTGTTAAGAATCATTGGCCTGGAGCCAACCAACAGGTCTCAATTGTCCTGTAGAAGAATCTTTGCAGTTGGGAGTTTCTCACAAATTCCATCGTGAGAGAACCCCCATGGCCACATGATCCCCCCCCTTCATAAAGGGGCCATCAGGGACATAAGGTCCAAATTGAGCGATCGTCTGATCCTCACCCTGACTTCAGATGCACGAGATCTCGGTTCAGGTCTGTAGATTGTGCCTGCCATGTCATCACCCAGAAACCTAAGCCTATCTTGTGTCCTCAGACTTCTGTCCACAGACTACTGGCTCACAAGCCCTCCAGTTTGGCAATCCAGAACTACAATGCAGCACTCTGCCTGCCTTCCCGAACTAAATCATTGCCCTCTGGGGCTACCCAGAAACCCCGAATGAGGATCAACGGGGCACGCCATTCGGCTGTACCCCAAATATATAGGCTGACCTGGGCACTAATGCCCTTTCTGACACAGCCTGATCCTGGACCTCCTGGCCCCACCCAGACAGCAGGATGCACACTGAGAACATCGGACCCGCCATACCTGAGTTCGTCATCTCTTCTCAACCTCGGTTTTCAGGCTTCAGAACCTAGACCTTATCTCCAATTACGGCCCGGGTTTGAAAATGATGCAGAAATCAGAACTCTTTCCCCATGGCAAGAAACCTTGTAGTTGGTATGTTGTACAAGGTCCTGTGTACTTGAAACCAGTCTGGATATGAGGCCCCGACCATGCTTGCGGGCTACATTGGTCACAAACACACATTGTGACCCTCAGCCTGAGCCCAGTCCTCAGGTAATGCCTCTCAGTGGCTGGATGGAGAGATAGCATATTGGGCTTGCCATGCCCCAGGCCCCAAATTTTAAACATGGTTCGGGTTTTCCCTTCAGTTATCCCCATGGCTCTGCTTTGGAATTCCTCTTTTGGCGGGACACCTTAGGTAACAAACCTGAAAGGGGTCCTCCCATCCCACAGATTGACGGAAAACAATTGGGATGGGGCCAAGTCCACAGAGAGCAAGATTCGTCCATCGACCATGAAGCCTCCCCAACATTCCACGGCCATCGCTGATAAAAAATCCAGACACAAAAGCCTGAGCATGCGCCTCAGACGCGCTCATTCTTCATATCCTGAAGAGTTCTTCAGATCAGAACCTAAACGGCACTCGAATGCACCCAAAATATATAGTCTAACCTGGGCACTAATGCACTGTTTGACAACCTGAGCCCGGACCTCGTGACCAACACCCAGACAGCTGACCGTACACTGAGCACATCAGACCCGCCATGGCCTTAGGTCATCATCTCTTCCCTACCTCAGTTTTCAGGCTTCAGAACCTAGACCTTATCTCCAATCACTGCCCAGGGGTGACTGTGATGCCGAAATCAGAACTCTTCCTTACCCATGGCAAGAAACCTTGTGGTCGGCATGTTGTCCAACCTTCAGTGTAGGAGAAACCAGCATTCACCCTGAGGCCCCGCCCATTCTTGAGTGCGACGAGGGCATAAACACGCATTATGACCCTCAGCGTGAGCCTGTCGTCTGGCTGGACCATTAGATGTCATAATGGGCTTGACATGTCCCTAGGCCCCAATTATTAACCAGATTTCTGGTTGTCCAGTCGCCCCGCCCAGGGCTATACTCTGGAATCCCTCATTTGGTGGGACACCTCAGTTTGAAAAACAAAACAAAACAAATCAACAACAACAGAACAACGGACTTCTTCCATCCCACAGAATGACCCCAAACTCTTTGGACGGGGCCAAACGCCCAGAGAGTAAGACTCGTACATTTCCCATGAAGTCACCCGGATATTTCACGACCATGAGTGACACGATATCCAGAGACAAAAACTTAAACAGAGCCTCACACTAGCCCTTTTTTCATATCCCGAAGAGTTCTCCTCATGGTCTGTAGATCAGTCCTGCCATACCTATGACCCGAAACATAAGCCGAGATTGTGTTTTCAGACAACTGTCCAAACAGCCCTGGCCTACAGACCCTACAGGCTCAGGCTTCTGGAGCCAAACCGACGACTGTGCTTGCCCTCTGCAAGGGAATTGTGTGTGCCCATTCTAATGGCCACAACCCTACTAAAAGGATAAACCTCCAAAGTCCCTGAGGCTATCCCAATATTTGTGGCTTCCCAGGACAAACAGGGGCAATCTGGGCCCATCTGAGCACCTACCGGCACTCAGACCCGTAGACTGATATCCCCAGAGGTAAAAGGGAACGAACAGGCCCCTTTGCACCTATCAGATCCATTGCTATGGTTTCCAGGTATCTCTCCTCAGAGGCCTGGATTTCAATAACAGCATATGGCTGTTTCTTGACTCACCCATCAGAACAAATCTCATCTACACATGGGAAACTTGCACGATGGAGCTGTGTGAAAGCCTCTCTGTAGGGGAACCCTTCAGGGCCCCAGTGCCAAATCTTCATTCCAAGGTCTCCATAGACAAAAAAACATATTAGGACACATCCACAGGAGAGTCCATTTCAATTCAGCCTCCTCACGTGCTCCCCCAGATCCAACAGATCTAACCTGTCCTGCTGCTTGCAGACAATTGGAATGTGAGTTGGACTACCCAGCCATCCATCCTTAGAACCCTGCTCGGAATCGTTGTGCTGGAGCCAACCAACAAGTCTCCATTGTCCTGCAGAAGAATCTTTGCAGTTGTGAGCTTCTCACAACTCCCATCGTGGGAAAACCTCCATGGCCTCGTGATCCAAACCCCTTCAAGAAAGGGCCATCAGGGACAGAATGTCCAACCTGAGCCATCGTGTGATCCTCGCCCTGAATTCAGATGCACGAGATCTCGATTCAGGACTCACCCAGAAACCTAGGCCTAGCTTGGGTTCTCAGTCTTCCGTCCTCAGACTACTGGCCCACAAGCCCTCCAGTTTGGCAATCCAGAACTACAATGCAGCACTCTGCCTGCCCTCCAGAAGAAAAACATTGCCCTCTGGGGCTACCCAGAAACCCCAAATGAGGATCAACCTGCACGCCATTGGGCTCTACCCTAAATATATAGGCTGCCCTGTGCACTAATGCCCTTTCTAGGACAGCCTGAGTCTGGACCTCCTGGACCCACCCAGACAGCTGGCCGCACACCGAGTTCATCGGACCCGCCATGGCCTTAGGTCGTCATTCTTCTCAATCTCAGTTTTAAGGCTTCAGAACCTAGACCTTATCTCCAATCAGGGCCCGGGTTTGAAAATGATGCAGAAATCAGAACTCTTTCCCCATGGCAAGAAACCTTGTGGTTGGCATGTTGTCCAAGGTTCAGTGTACTTGAAAGCAGTGTGGCCCATAAGGCCCCGCCCATGCTTGCGGGCCACATTGGTCACAAACACACATTGTGACCTTCAGCCTGAGCCCAGTCCTCAGGTATGGCCTCTCAGTGGCTGGATGGAGAGACAGCATATTGGGCTTGCCATGCCCCTAGGCCCCAATTTTTAACCATAGTTCGGGTTGTCCCTTCACTCTTCCCCAGGGCTCTGCTTTGGAATTCCTCTTTTGGTGGGTCACCTGAGGTAACAAACCAGAAAGGAGTCCTCCCATCCCACAGATTGACGAAAAAGAATTGGGATCGGGCCTATGAGGCCTCCCAAACATTCCACGGCCATCGCTGATACAAAATCCAGAGACAAAAGCCTGAGCACGCGCCTACACGGCTTTCGAAGGCACCCAAAATATATAGTCTAACGTGGGCACTAATACACTGTCGGACAACCTGAGCCCGGACCTCGTGAC
This sequence comes from Mustela putorius furo, assembly GCF_011764305.1. Lineage (NCBI taxonomy): Eukaryota > Metazoa > Chordata > Mammalia > Carnivora > Mustelidae > Mustela > Mustela putorius. The sequence goes on along the minus strand of NW_025422354.1, from coordinate 16,471 downwards.
CAACACCCAGACAGCTGACCGCACACTGAGCACATCAGACCCGCCATGGCCTTAGGTCATCATCTCTTCCCTACCTCAGTTTTCAGGCTTCAGAACCTAGACCTTATCTCCAATTACTGCCCAGGGGTGACTGTGATGAGGAAATCAGAACTCTTCCTTACCCATGGCAAGAAACCTAGTGGTTGGCATGTTGTCCAAAGTTCAGTGTATTAGAAACTAGTATCAACCCTGAGGCCCCCGCCCATAGTTGAGTGCGAGGAGGGCATAAGCACACATTGTGACCCTCAGCGTGAGTCCTGTCCTCTAGTACGTCCTCTCAGTGGCTGGACCATTAGATGTCATAATGGGCTAGACATGTCCCACAGAATGACCCAAACTCTTTGAACGGGGCCAAACACCCAGAGAGTAAGACTCGTCCATTTCCCATGAAGTCACCCGGAAATTTCACGACCATGAGTGACACGATATCCAGAGACAAAAACTTGAGCAAGAGCCTCACACTCGCCCTTTTTTCATTTCCCGAAGAATTCTCCTAATCGTCTAGAGATCAGTCGTCCGATACCTATGACCCGAAACATAAGCTGAGATTGTGTTTTCAGACAACTGTCCAAACAGCCCTGGCCTACACACCCTACAGGCTCAGAACCCTAGAGCCCAACCTGACCACTGTGCTTGCCCTCTCCAAGGGAATTGTATGTGCCCATTCCAATGGCCCCAATCATACTAATAGGATAAACCTCCAAAGTCCCTGAGGCCATCCCAATATTTGTGGCGTCCCAGGACAAACAGGGGCAATCTGGGCCCATCTGAGCACCTACCGGCACTCAGACCCGTAGACTGATGTCCCCAGAGGTAAAAAGGAAAGAACAGGCCCCTAGGCACCTATCGAATCCATTGGTTTGGGCTTCCAGGCATCTCTCCTCAGAGGCCTGAATTTCAATAACAGCATATGGCTCTTTCTTGACTCACCCATCAGAACAACAAACTCATCTACCAACGGGAAACTTGCACAATGGAGCTGTGTGAAAGCCTCTCTTTAGGAGAACCCTTCAGGGCCCCAGTGCCACCGCTTCATTCCAAGGTCTCCATAGACACAAAATCATATTAGGACACATCCACGAGAGAGTCCATTTCAACTCAGCCTCCTCGGTTGCTCCGCTGATCCAGCAGATCTACATGTCCTGTTGCTTGGAAACAATTGGAATGCGAGGTGGGCTACCCAGCCATCCATCCTTAGAACCAAGCTTGGAATAGTTGTCCGGAGACAACCAACAGGTCTCAATTGTCCTGCAGAAGAATCTTTGCAAATCGGAGATTCTCACAACTCCCACCGTGGGAAAACCGTCAAGGGCTCGTGATCCACCTCCTTTCAAGAAGGGGCCATCAGGGTCAGAATGTCCAACTGAGCATACGTCCGATCATCGCCCTGACTTCAGATGCACGAGATCTCGATTCAGGTCTGGAGATTGTGCCTGCCATATATCCTCACCCAGAATCCTAGGCCTAGCTTGGGTTCTAAGACTTCCGTCCTCAGACTACTGACCCACAAGCCCTCCAATTTGGCAATCCAGACTACAATGCAGCACTCTGCCTGCCCTCCAGAAGAAAAACATTGCCCTCCGGGACTACCCCAGAAAACCCAAATGAGGATCAACCTGCACGCCATTCGGATCTACCGCAAATATATAGGCTGACCTGGTCACTAATGCCCTTTCTGACACACAGCCTGAGCCTGGCATTCCTGGCCCCACCCAGACAGCTAGCTGCACACTGAGCACATCGGATCCGCCATGGCCTTAGGTCGTTATCTATTCTCAACCTCGGTTTTCAGGCGTCAGAACCTAGACCTTATCTCCAATCACGGCCCATGTTTGAAAATGATGCAGAAATCAGAACTCTTTCCCCATGGCAAGAAACCTTGTTGTTGGCATGTTGTCTTAGGTTCAGTGTACTTGAAACCAGTGTGGCCCATGAGGCCCCGCCCATGCTTGCGGGCCACATTGGTCACAAACACACATTGTGACCCTCAGCCTGAGCCCAGGCCTCATGTAAGGCCTCTCAGTGGCTGGATGGAGAGACAGCATATTGGGCTTGCCATGCCCCCTAGGCCCCAATTTTTTTAACCAGAGTTCGGGTTGTCCCTTCACTCTTTCCCCAGGTCTCTTATTTGGAATTCCTCTTTTGGTGGCACCCCTGAGGTAACACACCTGAAAGGAGTCCTCCCATCTCACAGATTGACGAAAAACAATTGGGATCGGGCCAAATCCACAGAGAGCAAGATTCGTCCATGGACCATGATGCCTCCCGAACATTCCACTGCCATCGCTGATACAAAATCCAGAGACAAAAGCCTGAGCACACGCCTCAGACTCGCTCATTCATCATATCCTGAAGAGTTCTTCAGATAAGAACCTACACGACACTCGAATGCACCCAAAATATATAGTCTAACGTGGGCACTAATGCACTGTCTGACAACCTGAGCCCGGACCTCGTGACCAACACCCATACAGCTGACCGCACACTGAGCACATCAGACCCGCCATGGCCTTAGGTAATCATCTCTTCCCTACCTCTGTTTTTTTCAGGCTTCAGAACCTAGACATTATCTCCAATCACTGCCCAGGGGTGACTGTGATGCAGAATCAGAACTCTTCCTTACCCATGGCAAGAAACCTTGTGGTTGGCATGTTGTCCAACGTTCAGTGTACTTGAAACCAGTGTGGCCCATAAGGCCCCGCCCATGCTTGCGGGCCACATTGGTCACAAACACACATTGTGACCTTCAGCCTGAGCCCAGTCCTCAGGTATGGCCTCTCAGTGGCTGGATGGAGAGACAGCATATTGGGCTTGCCATGCCCCTAGGCCCCAATTTTTAACCATAGTTCGGGTTGTCCCTTCACTCTTCCCCAGGGCTCTGCTTTGGAATTCCTCTTTTGGTGGGTGGGTCACCTGAGGTAACAAACCAGAAAGGAGTCCTCCCATCCCACAGATTGACGAAAAAAGAATTGGGATCGGGCCTATGAGGCCTCCCAAACATTCCACGGCCATCGCTGATACAAAAATCCAGAGACAAAAGCCTGAGCACGCGCCTACACGGCTTTCGAAGGCACCCAAAATATATAGTCTAACGTGGGCACTAATACACTGTCGGACAACCTGAGCCCGGACCTCGTGACCAACACCCAGACAGCTGACCGCACACTGAGCACATCAGACCCGCCATGGCCTTAGGTCATCATCTCTTCCCTACCTCAGTTTTCAGGCTTCAGAACCTAGACCTTATCTCCAATTACTGCCCAGGGGTGACTGTGATGAGGAAATCAGAAACTCTTCCTTACCCATGGCAAGAAACCTAGTGGTTGGCATGTTTGTCCAAAGTTCAGTGTATTAGAAACTAGTATCAACCCTGAGGCCCCGCCCATAGTTGAGTGCGAGGAGGGCATAAGCACACATTGTGACCCTCAGCGTGAGTCCTGTCCTCTAGTACGTCCTCTCAGTGGCTGGACCATTAGATGTCATAATGGGCTAGACATGTCCCACAGAATGACCCAAACTCTTTGAACGGGGCCAAACACCCAGAGAGTAAGACTCGTCCATTTCCCATGAAGTCACCCGGAAATTTCACGACCATGAGTGACACGATATCCAGAGACAAAAACTTGAGCAAGAGCCTCACACTCGCCCTTTTTTTCATTTCCCGAAGAATTCTCCTAATCGTCTAGAGATCAGTCGTCCCGATACCTATGACCCGAAACATAAGCTGAGATTGTGTTTTCAGACAACTGTCCAAACAGCCCTGGCCTACACACCCTACAGGCTCAGAACCCTGGAGCCCAACCTGACCACTGTGCTTGCCCTCTCCAAGGGAATTGTATGTGCCCATTCCAATGGCCCCAATCATACTAATAGGATAAACCTCCAAAGTCCCTGAGGCCATCCCAATATTTGTGGCGTCCCAGGACAAACAGGGGCAATCTGGGCCCATCTGAGCACCTACCGGCACTCAGACCCGTAGACTGATGTCCCCAGAGGTAAAAAGGAAAGAACAGGCCCCTAGGCACCTATCGAATCCATTGGTTTGGCTTCCAGGCATCTCTCCTCAGAGGCCTGAATTTCAATAACAGCATATGGCTCTTTCTTGACTCACCCATCAGAACAAAACTCATCTACCAACGGGAAACTTGCACAATGGAGCTGTGTGAAAGCCTCTCTTTAGGAGAACCCTTCAGGGCCCCAGTGCCACCGCTTCATTCCAAGGTCTCCATAGACACAAAATCATATTAGGACACATCCACGAGAGAGTCCATTTCAACTCAGCCTCCTCGGTTGCTCCGCTGATCCAGCAGATCTACATGTCCTGTTGCTTGGAAACAATTGGAATGCGAGGTGGGCTACCCAGCCATCCATCCTTAGAACCAAGCTTGGAATAGTTGTCCGGAGACAACCAACAGGTCTCAATTGTCCTGCAGAAGAATCTTTGCAAATCGGAGATTCTCACAACTCCCCACCGTGGGAAAACCGTCAAGGGCTCGTGATCCACCTCCTTTCAAGAAGGGGCCATCAGGGTCAGAATGTCCAACTGAACATACGTCCGATCATCGCCCTGACTTCAGATGCACGAGATCTCGATTCAGGTCTGGAGATTGTGCCTGCCATATCCTCACCCAGAATCCTAGGCCTAGCTTGGGTTCTAAGACTTCCGTCCTCAGACTACTGACCCACAAGCCCTCCAATTTGGCAATCCAGACTACAATGCAGCACTCTGCCTGCCCTCCAGAAGAAAAACATTGCCCTCCGGGACTACCCAGAAAACCCAAATGAGGATCAACCTGCACGCCATTCGGATCTACCGCAAATATATAGGCTGACCTGGTCACTAATGCCCTTTCTGACACAGCCTGAGCCTGGCATTCCTGGCCCCACCCAGACAGCTAGCTGCACACTGAGCACATCGGATCCGCCATGGCCTTAGGTCGTTATCTATTCTCAACCTCGGTTTTCAGGCGTCAGAACCTAGACCTTATCTCCAATCACGGCCCATGTTTGAAAATGATGCAGAAATCAGAACTCTTTCCCCATGGCAAGAAACCTTGTTGTTGGCATGTTGTCTTAGGTTCAGTGTACTTGAAACCAGTGTGGCCCATGAGGCCCCGCCCATGCTTGCGGGCCACATTGGTCACAAACACACATTGTGACCCTCAGCCTGAGCCCAGGCCTCATGTAAGGCCTCTCAGTGGCTGGATGGAGAGACAGCATATTGGGCTTGCCATGCCCCTAGGCCCCAATTTTTAACCAGAGTTCGGGTTGTCCCTTCACTCTTCCCCAGGTCTCTTATTTGGAATTCCTCTTTTGGTGGCACCCCTGAGGTAACACACCTGAAAGGAGTCCTCCCATCTCACAGATTGACGAAAAACAATTGGGATCGGGCCAAATCCACAGGGAGCAAGATTCGTCCATGGACCATGATGCCTCCCGAACATTCCACTGCCATCGCTGATACAAAATCCAGAGACAAAAGCCTGAGCACACGCCTCAGACTCGCTCATTCATCATATCCTGAAGAGTTCTTCAGATAAGAACCTACACGACACTCGAATGCACCCAAAATATATAGTCTAACGTGGGCACTAATGCACTGTCTGACAACCTGAGCCCGGACCTCGTGACCAACACCCATACAGCTGACCGCACACTGAGCACATCAGACCCGCCATGGCCTTAGGTAATCATCTCTTCCCTACCTCTGTTTTCAGGCTTCAGAACCTAGACATTATCTCCAATCACTGCCCAGGGGTGACTGTGATGCAGAATCAGAACTCTTCCTTACCCATGGCAAGAAACCTTGTGGTTGGCATGTTGTCCAACGTTCAGTGTAGGAAAAAGCAGCATTCACCCTGAGGCCCCGCCCACTCTTGAGTGCGACGAGGGCATAAACACGCATTGTGACCCTCAGCGTGAGTCCTGTCCTCTAGTACGTCCTCTCAGTGGCTGGACCATTAGATGTCATAATGGGCCTGACATGTCCCTAGGCCCCAATTTTTAACCAGATTTATGATTGTCCAGTCACAACTCCCCAGGGCTCTACTCTGGAATCCCTCATTTGGTGGGTCACCTGAGGTTGAAAAATCAAAAGAAATCAACAACAACAGAACAACGGACTTCTTCCATCCCACAGAATGACTCCAAAATCTTTGGACGGGGCCAAACGCCCAGAGAATAAGACTCGTCCATTTCCCATGAAGTCACCCGGAAATTTCACGACCATGAGTGACACGATATCCAGAGACAAAAACTTGTGCAAGAGCCTCACACTCGCCCTTTTTTCATATCCCGATGAGTTCTCCTCATGGTCTGTAGATCAGACCTGCCGAAAATATGACCCTAAACATAAGCGGAGTTTGTGTTTTCAACAACTGTCCACACAGCCGTGGCCTACACATCCTACAGGCTTAGGCCCTGGAGCCAAACCTGACGACTGTGATGCCCTCTCCAAGGGAATTGTATGTGCCCATTCCAAAGGACACAACCCTACTAATAGGATAAACCTCCAAAGTCCCTGAGGCCATCCCAATATTTGTGGCTTCCCAGGACAAACAGGGGCAATCTGGGCCCATCTGAGCACCTACCGGCACTCAGACCTGTAGACTGATGTCCCCAGAGGTAAAAAGGAATGAACAGGCCCATAGTCACCTATCGAATCCATTGGTTTGGCTTCCAGGCATCTCTGCTCAGAGGCCTGGATTTCAATAACAGCAACCGAATACGCTCATTCGAAATCGACTCTCCTTTGGATGGGTCATAATGTGTTTTTGTGTCTATGGAGACCTTGGAATGAAGCGGTGGCATTGGGGCCCTGAAGGGTTCTCCTAAAGAGAGGCTTTCACACAGCTCCATCGTGCAAGTTTCCCATGTGTAGATGAGATTTGTTCTGATGGGTGAGTCAAGAAACAGCCATATGCTTTTATTGAAATCCAGGCCTCTGAGGAGTCATGCCTGGAAACCAAAGCAATGGATCCGATATGTGCCTAGGGGCCTGTTCGTTCCTTTTTACCTCTGGGGACATCAGTCTACGGGTCTGAGTGCAGATAGGTGCTCAGATGGGCCCAGATTGCCCCTGTTTGTCCTGGGAAGCCACAAATATTGGGATGGCCTCAGGGACTTTGGAGGTTGATCCTATTAGTAGGGTTGTGGCCATTGGAATGGGCACACACAATTCCCTTGGAGAGGGCAAGCACAGTCGTCAGGTTTGGCTCCAGGGGCCTGAGCCTGTAGGGTGTGTAGGCCAGGGCTGTTTCGACAGTTGTCTGAAAACACAAACTCGGCTTATGTTTCGGGTCATAGGTATGGCAGGACTGATCTACAGACCATGAGGAGAACTCTTCAGGATTGAAAAAAGGGCGAGTGTGAGGCTCTTGCTCAAGTTTTTGTCTCTGGATATCGTGTCAGTGATGGTCGGGAAATTTCCGGGTGACTTCATGGGAAATGGACGAGTCTTACTCTCTGGGGGTTTGGCCCCGTCCAAAGAGTTTGGGGTCATACTGTGGGATGGAAGAAGTCCGTTGTTCTATTGTTGTTGATTTGTTTTGTTTTGTTTAACAACCTCATTTGTCCCACTAAATGAGAGATTCCAGAGTAGAGCCCTGGGGAGGGGCGACTGGACAACCAGAAATCTAGTTAAACATTGAGGACTAGGGCATGTCAAGCCCATTATGACATCTAATGGTCCAGCCACTGAGAGGACGTACTAGAGGACAGGACTCACACTGAGGGTCACAATGCATGTTTATGCCCTCCTCGCATTCAAGAATGGGCGGGGCCTCAGGGTGAATGCTGGTTTCTCGTACACTGAACATTGGACAACATGCCAACCACAAGGTTTCTTTCCATCTGTAAGGAAGAGTACTGATTTCTGCATCACAGTCACCCCCTGGGCAGTGATTGGAGATAAGGTCTAGGTTCTGAAGCCTGAAAACAGAGGTAGGGAAGAGTTGATGACCTAAGGCCATGGCGGGTCTGATGTGCTCAGTGTGCGGACAGCATTCTGGGTGTTGGTCACGAGGTCCGGGCTCAGGTTGTCAGACAGTGCATTAGTGCCCAGGTTAGACTATATATTTAGGGTGCCTTAGAGTGCCGTGTAGGTTCTTATCTGAAGAACTCTTCAGGATATGAAGAATGAGCGAGTCTGAAGCACGAACTATGGCTTTTGTCTCTGGATTTTGTATCAGCGATGGCCGTGGAATGTTGGGGAGGCCTCATGGGACATGGACGAATCTTGCTCTCTGTGGATTTGGCTCAATCCCCATTTGTTTTTTTCGTCAATCTGTGGGATGGGAGGACTCCTTTCAGGTTTGCTACTCAGGTGTCCCACCAAAAGAGGAATTTCAAAGCAGAGCCCTGGGGAAGAGTGAAGGAACAACCCGAACTATGGTTAAAAATTGGGGCCTAGGGGCATGGCAAGCCCAATATGCTGTCCCTCCATCCAGCCACTGAGAGGCCTTACCTGAGGACTGGGCTCAGGCTGAGGGTCACAATGTGTGTTTGTGGCCAATGTGGCCCGCAAGCATGGGCGGGGCCTCATGGGCCACACTGGTTTCAATGACACTGAACCTTGGACATCATGCCAACCACAAGGTTTCTTGCCATGGGGAAAGAGTTCTGATTTCTGCATCATTTTCAAACCCGGGCCGTGATTGGAGATAATTTCTAGGTTCTGAATCCTGAAAACCGAGGCTGAGAAAGATGACGACATAAGGCAATGGCAGGGCCGATGTGCTCAGTGTGCGGCCAGCTGTCTGGGTGGGGCCACGAGGTACAGGCTCAGGCTGTGTCAGAAAGGGCATTAGTGCCCATGTCAGCGATATATATGTGGGTAGAGCCGAATGGCGTGCAGGTTGATCCTCTTTTGGGAATTCTGGGTATGACCAGAGAGCAAAGTTTTTCTTCTGGAGAACAGGCAGAGTGCTGCATTGGAGTTCTGGATTGCCAAACTGGAGGGCTTGTGGGCCAGTAGTCTGAGGACGGAAGTCTGAGAACCCAAGCTAGGCCTAGGTTTCTGGGTGAGACCTGAATCGAGATCTCGAGCATCTGAAGTCAGGGCGAGGATCATTGGATCGCTCAGGTTGGAAATTCTGTCCCTGATGGCCCCTTCTTGAAGGGGGGTTGGATCACGTGGCCATGGGGGTTTTCCCACGATGGGAGTTGTGAGAAGCTCTGAATTGCAAAGATTCTTCTGCAGGACAATTGAGACCTGTTGGTTGCCTCCAGGACAACGATTCCCAGCAGGGTTCTAAGGATGGAAGGCTGGGTAGCCCAGCACGCATTCCAATTGCTTCCAAGCAACAAGACACGTTAGATATGCTGGATCTGGGGAGCAACCGAGGAGGCCGAGTTGAAATGGACTCTCCCGTGGATGTGTCCTAATATGATTTTTGTGTCTATGGAGACCTTGGAATGAAGCGGTGGAACTGGGGCCCTGAAGGGTTCTCTTAAAGAGAGGCTTTCACACACCTCCATTGTGCAAGTTTCCCATGTGTAGATGAGATTTGTTCTGATGGGTGAGTGAAGAAACAGCAATATTATGTTATTGAAATCCATTCCTCTGAGCAGAGATGCCTGGAAAACAAAACAATGGATCTGATAGGTGCCTAGGGGCATGTTCGTGCCTTTTTACCTCTGGGGACATCAGTCTACGGGTCGGAGTGCAGGTAGGTGCTCAGATGGGCCCAGAATGCCCCTGTTTGTCCTGGGAAGCCACAAATATTGAGATGGCCTCAGGGACTATGGAGGTTTATCCTATTAGTATGGTTGTGGCCAATGGAATGGGCACACACAATTCCCTTGGAGAGGGCAAGCACTGTCGTCAGTTTTGGCTCCAGGGGCCTGAGCCTGAAGGGTGTGTAGGCTAGGGTTGTTTGGACTATTGTCTGAAAACACGATATCGGCTTATGTTTCGGGTCATAGGTATGGCAGGACTGATCTACAGACCATGAGGAGAACACTCGGGATATGAAAATAGGGCGAGTGTCAGGCTCTTGCTCAAGTTTTTGTCTCTGGATATCATGTCACTGATGGTCGTGAAATTTCCGGGTGACTTCATGGGAAATGGACGAGTCTTACTCTCTGGAGCTTTGGCCCCGTCCAAAGTGTTTTGGGTCATTCTGTGGGATGGAAGAAGTCCCTTGTTCTGTTGTCGTTGATTTGTTTTTGTTTTGTTTAACAACCTCAGGTGTCCCACCAAATGAGGAATTCCAGAGTAGAGCCCTGGGGAGGGGCGACTGGACAACCAGAAATCTGGTTAAATATTGGGGCCTAGGGACATGTCAAGCCCATTATGACATCTAATGGTCCAGCCACTGAGAGGACGTACTAGTGGACAGGACTCAGCTGAGGGTCACAATGCATGTTTATGCCCTCGTCGCACTCAAGAATGGGCGCGGACCCTCAGGGTGAATGCTGGTTTTCTCCTACACTGAACGTTGGACAACATGCCAACCACAAGGTTTTCTTTCCATGGTCATGGTCAAGAGTTCTGATTTCTGCATCACAGTCACCCCCTGGGCAGTGCTTGGAGATAAGGTCTAGGTTGTGAAGCCTGAAAAGTGAGGTAGGGAAGAGATGATGACCTAAGGCCATGGCGGGTCAAGTGCTCAGTGTGCGCGGTCAGCTGTCTGGGTGTTGGTCACGAGGTCCGGGCTCAGGTTGTCAGACAGTGCATTAGTGCCCAGGTTAGACTATATCTTTTGGGTGCATTCGAGTGCCGTGTAGGTTCTTCTCTGAAGAACTCTTCAGGATATGAAGAATGAGCGAGTCTGAGGGCGCGTGCTCAGGCTTTTGTCTCTGGATTTTGTATCAGCGATGGCCGTGGAATGTTGGGGAGGCCTCATGGGCCATGGACGCATCTTGCTCTCTGTGGATTGGCCCGATCCCCAATTGTTTTTCGTCAATCTGTGGGATGGGAGGTCTCCTTTTAGGTTTGTTACCTAGGGTCCCACCAAAAGAGGAATTCCAAAGCAGAGCCCTGGGGAAGAGTGAAGGGACAACCCGAACTATGGTTAAAAATTGGGGCCTAGTGGCATGGCAAACCCAATATGCTGTCTCTCCATCCAGCCACTGAGAGGCCTTACCTGAGGACTGGGCTCAGGTGAGGGGTCACAATGCGGGTTTGTGACCAATGTGGCCTGCAAGCATGGGCGGGGCCTCATGGGCCACACTGGTTTCAATTACACTGAACCTTGGACAACATGCCATCCACAAGGTTTCTTGCCATGGGGAAAGAGTTCTGATTTCGGCATCATTTTCAAACCCGGGCCGTGATTGGAGATAAGGTCTAGGTTCTGAAGCCTGAAAACCGAGATTGAGAAGAGATCACGACCTAAGGCCATGGCAGGTCATATGAGCTCAGTGTGCGGCCAATTGTCTGTGTGAGGCCAGGAGTCCAGACTAAGGTTGTCTCTGAAAGGGCATTAGTGCTCAGGTCAGCCTATATATTTGCGGTACAGCCGAATGGCAAGCAGGTTGAATCTCAATTTGGGTTTTCTGGGTAGCCCCAGACGGCAATGTTTTTTCTTCTGGAGGGCAGGCAGAGTGCTGCATTGTAGTTCTCGATTGCCAAAACTGGAGGGCTTGTGGTCCAGTAGTCTGAGGACGGAAGTCTGAGAACCCCAAGGTAGGCCTCGGTTTCTGGGTGAGACCTGAATCGAAATCTCGTGCATCTGAAGTATGGCGAGGATCAGACGATCGCTCACGTTGGACATTCTGTTCCTGATGGCCCCTTCTTTAAGGGGGGCGTGGAATACGAGGCCATGGGGGTTTTTCCCACGATGGGAGTGTGAGAAGCTCCGAATTGCAAAGATTCTTCTGCAGGACAATTGAGACGTGTTGGTTGGCTCCAGGATAAACGATTCCGAGCAGGGTTCTAAGGATGGATGGCTGGGTAGCCCACCTCGCATTCCAATTGTCTGCAAGCAACAAGACAGGTTAGATCTGCTGCATCTGGGGGGAGCAACTGAGGAGGCTGAGTTCAAATGGACTCTCCCGTGGATATGTCCTAATATGATTATGTGTCTATTGAGACCTTGGAATGAAGCGGTGGCCCTGGGGCCTTAAAGGGTTCTCCTAAAGAAAGGCTTTCACACAGCTCCATCCTGCAAGTTTCCCATGTGTAGATGAGATTTGTTCTGATGGGTGAGTCAGGAAACAGCCATATGCTGTTATTGAAATCCATTCCTCTGAGGAGAGATGCCTGGAAACCAAAGCAATGGATCGGATATGTGCCTAGGGGCCTGTTCGTTCCTTTTTACCTCTGGGGACATCACTCTTCGGGTCTGAGTGCCGGTAGGTGCTCAGATGGGCCCAGTTTGCCCCTGTTTTTCCTGGGAAGCCACAAATATTGGGTTGGCCCAGGGACTTTGGAGGTTTATCCTCTTAGTTGGGTTTGGCCATTGGAATGGGCACACACAATTACCTTGGAGAGGGCAAGCACAGTCGTCAGGTTTGGCTCCAGGGGCCTGAGCCTGTAGGGTGTGTAGGCCAGGGCTCTTTGGACAGTTGTCTGAAAACACAAACTCGGCTTATATTTCGGGTCATAGGTATGGCAGGACTGATCTACAGACCATGAGGAGAACTGTTCGGGATATGAAAATAGGGCAAGTGTGAGTCTCTTGCTCAAGTTTTTATCTCTGGATATCGTGTCACTCATGGTCTTGAAATTTCCGTGTGACATCATGGGAAATGGACGAGTCTTACTCTCTGGGAGATAGGCCCCATCCAAAGAGTTTGGGGTCATTCTGTGGGATTGAAGAAGTCCGTAGTTCTGTTGTTGTTGATTTGTTTTGTTTTGTTTTTTTTTTTTTTTTTCATCCTCAGGTGTCCCAGCAAATGAGGGATTCCAGAGTAGAGCGCTGGGATGGCGACTGGACAACCAGAAATCTGGTTAAAAATTGGGGCCTAGGGACATGTCATGCCCATTATGACATCTAATGGTCCAGCCACTGAGAGGACGTACTAGAGGACAGGACTCAAGCTGAGGGTCACAATATGTGTTTATGCCCTCGTCGCACTCAAGAATGGGCGGGGCGTCAGGGTGAATGCTGGTTTCTCCTACACTGAACGTTGGACAACATGCCAACCACATGGTTTCTTGCCTTGGGTAAGGAAGAGTTCTTACTTCTGCCTCATAGTCATCCCGGGGCAGTGATTGGAGATAAGGTCTAGGTTTTGAAGCCTGAAAAGTGAGGTAGGGAAGAGATGATGACCTTCGGCCATGGCGGGTCTGATGTGCTCAGTGTGCGGCCAGCTCTCTGGGTGGGGCCAGGAGGTCCAGACTGTGGCTGTCTCAGAAAGGGCATTAGTGCCCAGGTCAGCGTATATATTTGGGGTACAGCCGTATGGCGTGCAGGTTGATCCTCATTTGGGGGTTTCTGGTTTAGCCCCAGACGGCAATGTTTTTCTTCTGTAAAACAGGCAGAGTGCTGCATTGTAGTTCTGGATTGCCAAACTGGAGGGCTTGTGGGCCAGTAGTGTGAAGAACGGAAGTCTGAGAACCCAAGCTAGGCCTAGGTTTCTGGGTGAGACCTGAATCGAGATCTCGTGCATCTGAAGTCAGGGCGAAGATCAGACAATCGCACAGGTTGGACATTCTCTCCGTGATGGCCCCTTCCAGAAGGGGGGGGGGTGGATCACGAGGCCATGAGGGTTTTTTCCCACGATGGGAGTTTGTGAGAACCTCCCAATGCAAAGATTCCTTCTGCAGTACAATTGAGACCTGTTGGTTGACTCCAGGACAACGATTCCGAGCAGGGTTTCTAAGGATGGATGCCTGGGTAGCCCACCTCGCATTCCAATTGTCTGCAAGCAACAAGACAGGTTAGATATGCTGGATCTGGGGGAGCAAACGAGGAGGCTGCGTTGAAAATGGACTCTCTCGTGGATGTGTTCCTAATATGATTTTGGATGTCTATGGGAGACTTTGGAATGAAGCGGGTTGGCACTGGGGGGCCCTGAAGGGTTCTCCTAAAGAGAGGCTTTCACACAGCTCCATCGTGCCAAGTTTCCCATGTGTAAAGATGAGATTTGTTCTGATGGGTGAGTCAAGAAACTGACATATGCTGTTATTGAAATCCATTCCTCTGCGGAGAGATGCCTGGAAACCAAAGCAATGGATCGGATAGGTTGCCTAGGGGCATGGGGGTGGTTCGTTCCTTTTTACATCTGGGGACATCAGTCTAATCTACGGTTCGGAGTGCCGGTAGGTGCGCAGATGGGTCCCAGAATGCCCCTTGTTATTCCTGGGAAGCCATAAATATTGGGGTGGCCTCAGGGACTTTGGAGGTTTTATTCCTATTAGTAGGATTGCGGTCAGCTGTCATGGGTGTTTTGTTCAGGAGGTCCCGCAAGGCTCAGGTTGTGTCAGACAGTGCAATACTGTCCAGGTTAGACTATATAATTTGGGTACTTCTCCCCTCGAGTAACGTGTCCTGTAGTTTATTCTCATTTAATGTGCCCGGCCAGCTCATTAGGCCAATATATTTTTCTATGAGGGCTAGCAGAGTGCTGTTCAAGAATGATGGTCTGGAATGGCCAAACTTGTGGGCTTCGGGGCCAGGAGAGTGCAGGACGGAAGTCCTGAAGAACACAAGCTAGACTTGGGTTTCTCACGGGCGAGGCCACGGCATGTACCCCTCCTGAAAGATCTGAAGAGCAATATCTCATGCATCTGAAGTCAGAGCGAGGATCAGACGTTGGCTTGGCTCAGCTTTGGATTTTTCTGTTCATGACGGCCCCTTCCATGGAAGGGAGGGGATTCTCGAATAGCCGTGGAGTTTTTCCCAACGTTGGGAGTGGTGGGATGCCCCCCTCCAAGGACTCCCAAGGATTCCTTATCTCTGCAGGACAATTGAGACCTGTTGGATAGCTCCAGGACCATCCCATATGGATGAGTCCAGACCAACGTTCGATGGATGGATGCCTTGGAAGCCCGCCTCGCATTCCAATTGGTCTCCTAGCGACAAGAGAGTTTAGATCTGATGGCTCTGCGGGAGCAACCGGGGTGGCTGAGTTGAAATGGCCTTTCCTGAGGATGGGTCTAATGTGTGTTTGTGTCCATGAGGGCCTTGGAATGGGGCGGAGTTGGCACCGGGACCCTGAAGTATTCTCCTAAGCTTTTGACATAGCTCCCATGCACAAGTTTTCCCTTGTGGGAGACGAGGTTGGTTCTGATGGGTGCCTCAAAAAAACCCCAATGCTTGGTATTGGAATCCAGGGTTTTGAGGAGACATGCCTGTAAACCAAAGGCAATGGATACGATTTTGGCCTAGGGTCCTGTCTGGTTCAATCTTCTTTATCTGTGGACATCCATCCATCTAGGGTATGAGTGGAGGTTTGATGCTGCAGTGGGTGACAGATTGACCTTTTTTGTCCCGGGCGACCCTACTATGGCAATGGGCCTCAGGGACTTTGGAGGGTTTCTCCTAATTTGTACCATTTGTGGACAATGGAATGGGCAGAATTCCCATGGATTGGGTAGGCACAGTCCTAATGTTGTGGCTCCAGGGTCCCCAACCCTGGATGGTTGTGTGGACCAGCACTTTGAGGACTGAAAGTCTGAAAACACACAAACTCAGCTTATGTTTGGGGACGTAGGTATGGGCAGGCCCGATCTACAAACCACTGGAGAAGACAATCTTCAGGAATATGAAGATAGTGCGTAGTCTGAGGCGCTTGCTAAGGCTTTTGTCTCTGGAGTTTTGTTTCATAACGTTCATGGCCATTCGCGATGGAATGTTGGGGGAGGCCCTCATGGGCCATGGACCGAATCTTGCTCTCTGTGGATTTGGGCCGAATCCCAATTGGTTTTTTTTTTCGTCAATCTGTTATGGATGGAGTCACGCAATTTCAGGGTTGTTACATCAGGTGTCCCACCAAAGAGGAGTTCCCAAGTCGAAAGCAGAGCCCTGGGGAAGAGTGAAGGGGACAACCGAAACTATTGTTAAAAATTGGGGGCCTAGGGGCACAAATGGCCCAAGCCCAAATATGCTGTCTCTTCATATCCAGCCAATGAGCGGCTTACCACCCGAGCGACGGGGCTAAAGGAATGATGATGGCAAACAATGTGTGTGTATTTGCCACCTAATGTTGGCCCGCGAGCAGCACTGGAGGGGCCTCATTGGAAACACTGGTATCCACTACACTGAACATTCTACCACAAGCCTACCACATGAGTTTCTTGCCATCGGGAAAGAGTTCTGATTTCTGCATCATTTTCAAACATGGGCAGTGATTGGAGTATAGGGCTGGGTTCTAAATCCTGAAACGGAGGCATGGGAATAGATAACTACCTAATGCATGGCTGGTCCCATGTGGCTCAGTGAAGCGGCCAGCTGTATTGGTGGGGCCATGATGTTCCAGGCTCAGAGCCTCCTGTCAGAAAGGGCATTATTGCCCAGGTCAGCCTATATTTTGGGTACAGCCA